>NW_025334498.1:0-208492 GCF_014858855.1 Bufo gargarizans | reverse complement strand
TGATACAGTTTATCACCGTCACAAAAGAAAACCTCTCCACCTTAATCTCCAAGTCAAACCTCATCACCTGTGCCCTTGACCCAAATCCCATCCCACCTCAACCCCAACCTCCGCACTATAGTTATCCCTGCCATAACCCCCTCTTCAACCTATCGCTAACCACTGCTGTCTTCCCTTCCTCTTTTAAACATGCTACCATTACACCCATACTCAAGAAGCTTTCCCTGGACCCATCCTCTTTATCCAGATATCACCCCATCTCACTACTCCCATTCGCATCAAAGCTCCTAGAACAACATGTCCATCTCGAACTGTCCTCCCACCTCTCATTCATATATATTAGTTTTTTTTAGTAATTACACATTTATTTTGAGCCATACATTTTTTACAATTACTTAAAAAAATATAAAATATATACATTTTATTTAGCCTCTATTTCTGAAACGTTTCTGCCAGGATTTGAACTCACAACCTTCTACTTTAGAGTCAAGCACCTTAACTACTATGCTATACAGCTACATGTTAACCTGCACTGAAATATGAAATGATACTTCTGCTGTAGAGGAATACTTACTACATGACAAACTACTATGAGGTTTTTCTGACTTAGTTTATCATTCAGCTTTATAGCTGAGTGGTTGAAGTCCTTGCCTCTAATGTAGGTTGTGAGTTCAAATCCCGGCAGAAACTTTTCAGAAATCAAGGCTAAATTAGATTTAAATACACTGGGTGTCCCCAAGCACTGACTCTATATATGGGCATAGCTATATATGGAGTCAGAGCAGGGACTGCTAAGCCGCGGATTCACACTGGGGGATTCCCTCACTGTACAGTGATCTTCTGCATAAACCTCAGTGGGCAGGGGGTGCCTGGTTTAATGCCCGTTTCTTCCATTGTGTTCGGGTGCACTGTAGAGCATCGCAAAGTGTTCTACTCGAGCACCAAAGCACCTGAGCACTTTGGTGCTCGATCAACACTAGTGGCAGGAGATCAGTGAGACTGACAACACTTGGTTTGATTTGACGGGTTTTACTTGTGGATCAATAGGTGTCTGTGTTGTGTCTGGAAATCGCCACATCCCTTGCCTCCAGTTGTTGCTTATGTGGTCATTTAACCTTCCTTATTTATTGTTGATTCTCCCACAATGCTGTGCGGTTTATAGCTTCAGTTTCAGTTGTGGATAGCTGGTGTGTGGATCTCGGCAGAGTTCCTGGTGCTGCCATAGCCCCTTTGAAGTTTAGTCTTTCCTTTCCTTTTTTGTATTTTGTTTGGGTTCTGTGTGTTGCATTTCCCTATTGTTTGTATTAGGCCTAAAGGAGACTCCTTTTTGTCCTTCCTTTTGGAGGAACAGGTAGTCTCGTCCCTGCCATTAGTACCAGGGTCCTATAGGGCTAGATAGGACTCTAGGTATTCCTGCGTATGAACACACCTACCGCTGGGGTCTGTTCATACTGGTAGTCAGGATTTTGGTTAGGGTTTTACTAGGAGGTGTCCATCTTCCTTTCCTAGTTCTAAGGCCTGATTCCCTGTCCCCCCCCCCCTTCCCTCTTATGCTTGATGTGGTGTTTCCCTCCCACGCCGAAGCTTGACAGTAAGTCTCACATACATTGGTGGAGTATATCCTCCTCTCTGTAACCCTCACAGACATTGGTGGAGTATATCCTCCCCTCTGTAAGCCTCACAGACATTGGTGGAGTATATCCTCCCCTCTGTAAGCCTCACAGATATTGGTGGAGTATATCCTCCCCTCTGTAAGCCTCACATACATTGGTAGAGTATATCCTCCCCTCTGTAAGCCTCACATACATTGGTGGAGTATATCCTCCCCTCTGTAACCCTCACAGACATTGATGGAGTATATCCTCTCCTCTGTAAGCCTCACATACATTGGTGGAGTATATCCTCCCCTCTGTAAGCCTCACAGACATTGGTGGAGTATATCCTACCACTCTGTAACCCTCACAGACATTGGTGGAGTATATCCTCCCCTCTGTAACACTCACAGACATTGATGGAGTATATCCTCCCCTCTGTAAGCCTCACAGACATTGGTGCAGTATATCCTCTCCTCTGTAAGCCTCACATACATTGGTGGAGTATATCCTCCCCTCTGTAAGCCTCACAGACATTGGTGGAGTATATCCTACCCCTCTGTAATCCTCACAGACATTGGTGGAGTATATCCTACCCCTCTGTAATCCTCACAGACATTGGTGGAGTATATCCTCCCCTCTGTAAGCCTCACTGACACTGGTGGAGTATATCCTCCCATCTGTATGCCTCACAGACATTGGTGGAGTATATCCTCCCCTCTGTAAGCCTCACATACATTGGTGGAGTACATCCTACCCTTCTGCAAGTCTCACAGACATTGGTGGAGTATATCCCCCCCTCTGTAACCCTCACAGACATTGATGGAGTATATCCTACCCTCTGTAAGCCTCACATACATTGATGGAGTATATCCTCTCCTCTGTAAGCCTCACATACATTGGTAGAGTATATCCTACCCTCTGTAAGCCTCACATACATTGGTAGAGTATATCCTCCCCTCTGTAAGCCTCACAGACATTGGTGGAGTATATCCTCCCCTCTGTAAGCCTCACATACATTGGTGGAGTACATCCTACCCTTCTGCAAGTCTCACAGACATTGGTGGAGTATATCCCCCCCTCTGTAACCCTCACAGACATTGATGGAGTATATCCTACCCTCTGTAAGCCTCACATACATTGATGGAGTATATCCTCTCCTCTGTAAGCCTCACAGACATTGGTGGAGTATATCCTACCCTCTGTAAGCCTCACATACATTGGTGGAGTATATCCTTCCCTCTGTAAGCCTCACAGACATTGGTGGAGTATATCCTTCCCTCTATAAGCCTCACAGACATTGGTGGAGTATATCCTCCCCTCTGTTACCTCACAGACATTGGTGGAGTATATCCTTCCCTCTATAAGCCTCACAGACATTGGTGGAGTATATCCTCCCCTCTGTAAGCCTCACAGACATTGGTGGAGTATATCCTCCCCTCTGTAAGCCTCACAGACATTGGTGGAGTATATCCTCCCCTCTGTAAGCCTCACAGACATTGGTGGAGTATATCCTCCCCTCTGTAAGCCTCACAGACATTGGTGGAGTATATCCTCCCCTCTGTAAGCCTCACAGACATTGGTGGAGTATATCCTCCCCTCTGTAAGCCTCACAGACATTGGTGGAGTATATTCTTCCCTCTATAAGCCTCATGGACATTGGTGGAGTATATATCCTCCCCTCTGTAACCCTCACACACATTGGTAGAGTATATCCCCCCCCTCTGTAAGCCTCACATACATTGGTGGAGTACATCCTACCCTTCTGCAAGTCTCACAGACATTGGTGGAGTATATCCTCCCCTCTGTAACCCTCACAGACACTGGTGGAGTATATCCTCCCCTCTGTAACCCTCACAGACATTGGTGGAGTATATCCTCCCCTCTGTAAGTCTCACAGACATTGGTGGAGTATATCCTCCCCTCTGTAACCCTCACAGACATTGGTGGAGTATATCCTCCCCTCTGTAATCCTCACAGACATTGGTGGAGTATATCCTCCCCTCTGTAAGCCTCACAGACATTGGTGGAGTATATCCTACCACTCTGTAAGCCTTTCAGACATTGGTGGAGTATATCCTCCCCTCTGTAACCCTCACAGACATTGGTGGAGTATATCCTCCCCTCTGTAATCCTCACAGACATTGGTGGAGTATATCCTCCTCTCTGTAACCCTCATAGACATTGGTCGTGTGCCCATCTTACACCATCATGACTATCACTACCATCAGCCTGATCATTACCTTCATGACTATCACCATCACCACTATTACCATCATCATTATCACAATCACCATCCTTATTCCCATCATTCTTGATGACTTTCTGGTCAATGTGTTTTTTTTGGAATATGATGCTGCTGTCCTCTTACCTGGGGCAGCGTGGTCGCTGGTTCCAGGTGTCTTGGATCTGGTCACACTAGAGTCTATAATGGCACCTGCTAAATATAAAAGAGCAGTTATCAGGTGGAAAATGAAAAAGACCAAAACAGATTACACCCCAACGCCAGGGCTGCATGGACATGGAGTCTTCTGTGGCTGGCAGTTGTCTGTCTCGGATGTTAAGAAGCTCTCCTGTATCACCCATCCCCCGCCCCTATATATATAATGCAGCTGATGATGACACAGCTATGATGATGGAGATCGCCCTCCTGACTAGTCTATGCTCTCTGACCACGCTGCCCCCTGCTGGCAGAGATGGTACTGACTCCAGCTGCCCTTCTGATCCTGTGCTGAGGTATCATGGGATTGATAGCATACAGAAAGAGAAAGCAGGTGGCATCTAAAAATCAAGATGGTGTCTGATCCTAGAGAAAAGAAGCCTACATAGACGGACCAGGAGGGGGCGCTCTGATGGATCAGTGTTTGGCTGATAAAATGACAACCACTACTCTCTGTTTAAACCATCAGAAGAGGGACGGGGTCAAACCTAAAATCAATACTAACAGGGACGGTGTGAAGGTAAGCCTTAAGATCAGTATGAAAAGAGACGAGGCGGGAGGCGGCCATAAGATCAGTATTAAAAAGGGGCAGGGGTCAGCTATAAGATCATTAGTAACAGGATTGAGTCATGGGTCAGTCATAAAATCAGTGAGGACAGGGATAGGGTGGAGGTCAGTCATAAGATCAGTAGTAACAGGAACAGGACAGGGGTCAGTCATAAGATCAGTAGTAACAGGGACAGGGTGGGGGGGGGCAGTCATAAGATCAGTAGTGACAGGGACAGGACGGGGGGGGTCAGTCATAAGATCAGTAGTAACAGGGACAGGACGGGGGGTCAGTCATAAGATCAGTAGTGACAGGGACAGGACGGGGGGTCAGTCATAAGATCAGTAGTGACAGGACGGGGGGGCAGTCATAAGATCAGTAGTGACAGGGACAGGACGGGGGGTCAGTCATAAGATCAGTAGTAACAGGAACAGGGTGGGGGCCAGTCATAAGATCAGTAGTAACAGGAACAGGGTGGGGGCCAGTCATAAGATCAGTAGTAACAGGGACAGGGCGGGGGGGGGGGTCAGTCATAAGATCAGTAGTAACAGGACGGGGGTCAGTCATAAGATCAGTAGTAACAGGAACAGGGCGGGGGTCAGTCATAAAATCAGTGAGGACAGGAATAGGGTGGAGGTCAGTCATAAGATCAGTAGAAACAGGGACAGGACGGGGGTCAGTCATAAGATCAGTAGTGACAGGGACAGGACGGGGGTCAGTCATAAGATCAGTAGTAACAGGGACAGGACGGGTGTCAGTCATAAGATCAGTAGTAACAGGGACAGGGCGGGGGTCAGTCATAAGATCAGTAGTAACAGGACGGGGGTCAGTCATAAAATCAGTTCTCACAGGGACAGGACGGGGGTCAGTCATAAGATCAGTAGTAACCGGACGGGGGCCAGTCATAAGATCAGTAGTGACAGGGACAGGACGGGGGTCAGTCATAAGATCAGTAGTGACAGGGACAGGATGAGGGGGTCAGTCATAAGATCAGTAGAAACAGGGACAGGACGAGGGGGTCAGTCATAAGATCAGTAGTGACAGGGACAGGACGGGGGGTCAGTCATAAGATCAGTAGTGACAGGGACAGGACGGGGGCCAGTCATAAGATCAGTAGTGACAGGGACAGGACGGGGGGGTCAGTCATAAGATCAGTAAGGACAGGGATAGGACGGGGGTCAGTCATAAGATCAGTAGAAACAGGGACAGGACGGGAGTCAGTCATAAGATCAGTAGTAACAGGGACAGGGCGGGGGGGCAGTCATAAGATCAGTAGTAACAGGACAGGGGTCAGTCATAAGATCAGTAGTAACAGGGACAGGACGGGTGTCAGTCATAAGATCAGTAGTAACAGGGACAGGGCGGGGGTCAGTCATAAGATCAGTAGTAACAGGACGGGGGTCAGTCATAAGATCAGTTCTCACAGGGACAGGACGGGGGTCAGTCATAAGATCAGTAGTAACAGGGACAGGACGGGTGTCAGTCATAAGATCAGTAGTAACAGGGACAGGGCGGGGGTCAGTCATAAGATCAGTAGTAACAGGACGGGGGTCAGTCATAAGATCAGTTCTCACAGGGACAGGACGGGGGTCAGTCATAAGATCAGTAGTAACAGGACGTGGGTCAGTCATAAGATCAGTAGTAACAGGGACAGGGCGGAGGGTCAGTCATAAGATCAGTAGTAACAGGGACAGGACGGGGGGTCAGTCATAAGATCAGTAGTGACAGGGACAGGACGGGGGGGCCAGTCATAAGATCAGTAGTGACAGGGACAGGACGGGGGTCAGTCATAAGATCAGTAGTGACAGGGACAGGACGGGGGTCAGTCATAAGATCAGTAGTGACAGGGACAGGACGGGGGGGGTCAGTCATAAGATCAGTAGTGACAGGGACAGGACGGGGGGTCAGTCATAAGATCAGTAGTGACCGGGACAGGATGGGGGGCCAGTCATAAGATCAGTAGTGACAGGGACAGGACGGGGGGTCAGTCATAAGATCAGTAGTGACAGGGACAGAACGGGGCTCAGTCATAAGATCAGTAGTGACAGGGACAGGACGGGGGGTCAGTCATAAGATCAGTAGTGACAGGGACAGGACGGGGGTCAGTCATAAGATCAGTAGTGACAGGGACACGACGAGGGGCAGTCATAAGATCAGTAGTAACAGGACGGGGGTCAGTCATAAGATCAGTAGTAACAGGGACAGGACGGGGGTCAGTCATAAGATCAGTAGTAACAGGGACAGGGCGGGGGTCAGTCATAAGATCAGTAGTAACAGGACGTGGGTCAGTCATAAGATCAGTAGTAACAGGGACAGGACGGGGGGTCAGTCATAAGATAAGTAGTTACAGGGACAGGGCGGAGGGTCAGTCATAAGATCAGTAGTGACAGGGACACGACGAGGGGCAGTCATAAGATCAGTAGTAACAGGGACAGGACGGGGGTCAGTCATAAGATCAGTAGTAACAGGACGTGGGTCAGTCATAAGATCAGTAGTAACAGGGACAGGGCGGAGGGTCAGTCATAAGATCAGTAGTGACAGGGACAGGACGGGGGTCAGTCATAAGATCAGTAGTTACAGGGACAGGACGGGGGGGTCAGTCATAAGATCAGTAGTGACAGGACGGGGGGGTCAGTCATAAGATCAGTAGTGACAGGGACAGGACGGGGGGGTCAGTCATAAGATCAGTAGTGACAGGGACAGGACGGGGGGTCAGTCATAAGATCAGTAGTGACAGGGACAGGACGGGGGTCAGCCATAAGATCAGTAGTGACAGGGACAGGACGGGGGGTCAGTCATAAGATCAGTAGTGACAGGGACAGGACGGGGGTCAGTCATAAGATCAGTAGTAACAGGGACAGGACGGGGGGTCAGTCATAAGATCAGTAGTGACAGGGACAGGACGGGGGTCAGTCATAAGATCAGTAGTGACAGGGACAGGACGGGGGGGTCAGTCATAAGATCAGTAGTGACAGGACGGGGGGTCAGTCATAAGATCAGTAGTGACAGGGACAGGACGGGGGGGTCAGTCATAAGATCAGTAGTGACAGGGACAGGACGGGGGGTCAGTCATAAGATCAGTAGTGACAGGGACAGGACGGGGGTCAGCCATAAGATCAGTAGTGACAGGGACAGGACGGGGGGTCAGTCATAAGATCAGTAGTGACAGGGACAGGACGGGGGTCAGTCATAAGATCAGTAGTGACAGGGACAGGACGGGGGGGTAAGTCATAAGATCAGTAGTGACAGGGACAGGACGGGGGGTCAGTCATAAGATCAGTAGTGACAGGGACACGACGAGGGGCAGTCATAAGATCAGTACTAACAGGACGGGGGTCAGTCATAAGATCAGTAGTAACAGGGACAGGACGGGGGTCAGTCATAAGATCAGTAGTAACAGGGACAGGGCGGGGGTCAGTCATAAGATCAGTAGTAACAGGACGTGGGTCAGTCATAAGATCAGTAGTAACAGGGACAGGGCGGAGGGTCAGTCATAAGATCAGTAGTGACAGGGACACGACGAGGGGCAGTCATAAGATCAGTAGTAACAGGACGGGGGTCAGTCATAAAATCAGTTCTCACAGGGACAGGACGGGGGTCAGTCATAAGATCAGTAGTAACCGGACGGGGGTCAGTCATAAGATCAGTTCTCACAGGGACAGGACGGGGGTCAGTCATAAGATCAGTAGTAACCGGACGGGGGTCAGTCATAAGATCAGTAGTAACAGGGACAGGACGGGGGTCAGTCATAAGATCAGTAGTAACAGGACGTGGGTCAGTCATAAGATCAGTAGTAACAGGGACAGGGCGGAGGGTCAGTCATAAGATCAGTAGTGACAGGGACAGGACGGGGGTCAGTCATAAGATCAGTAGTGACAGGGTCAGGACGGGGGGGTCAGTCATAAGATCAGTAGTGACAGGACGGGGGGTCAGTCATAAGATCAGTAGTGACAGGGACAGGACGGGGGGGTCAGTCATAAGATCAGTAGTGACAGGGACAGGACGGGGGGTCAGTCATAAGATCAGTAGTGACAGGGACAGGACGGGGGTCAGCCATAAGATCAGTAGTGACAGGGACAGGACGGGGGGGTCAGTCATAAGATCAGTAGTGACAGGGACAGGACGGGGGGTCAGTCATAAGATCAGTAGTGACAGGGACAGGACGGGGGGTCAGTCATAAGATCAGTAGTGACAGGACAGGGCTCAGTCATAAGATCAGTAGTAACAGGACGGGGGGCCAGTCATAAGATCAGTAGTGACAGGGACAGGACGGGGCTCAGTCATAAGATCCGTGGTAAGAGATAGAGGGAAAGGAGTGCAGAGAGAGAGAGAGAGAGAAGCTCAGAGTTAGAGAGAGAGAAGAGCAGAGATAGAGGGAAAGGAGCGCAGAGAAAGAGAGAGATAGAGAGGGAAAGGAGTATAGAGATAAAGGTGGTGATTGAAGGAGGGGGTAGATCACAGTGAAAGAGAAGGCGATGGTGAGGAGTATAATCTGCAGGATTTATTGTACTTACAAGAAAGTGGGCTATTTTAATGCATATTAGTGTATTTTTCACTCCATAAGACACAATTTTCTTACCCCAAAAGTGGGTTGAAAATGTCAGCACATTTTGTGGAGTGACTGCTAGTGAGTGCTTTCGTTATGTCTGATCTTAGATCTAATGAGGAATGGGGGTCTGGATGCAGGGTCTTATCTGAGGTCTCATAAGGATTGGGGGTCTAATGAAGATTAGGAATCTGATCTGAGGTCTGATGAAGATTGGGGGTCTGATCTGAGGTCTGATGAAGATTAGGAATCTGATCTGAGGTCTGATGAAGATTGGGGGTCTGATCTGAGGTCTGATGAAGATTGGGGGTCTGATCTGAGGTCTGATGAAGATTAGGAATCTGATCTGAGGTCTGATGAAGATTGGGGGTCTGATCTGAGGTCTGATGAAGATTGGGGGTCTGATCTGAGGTCTGATGAGGATTGGGGTTCAGGTTTCGGAGTCTGATCTAAAGTCTGATGTGGATGGGGGGGGTCTGATCTGAGGTCTGATGAAAAGTATTTTCTTATTTTGTTCCTCTAAATCCTAGGTGTTTCTTGTTGTTTGGTGCGTCTTATGGAGCAGAAAATATGAAAAGTTGTTTTTTAACGTTTTTATGCTTTGACATTTTATTAATTCGTGGATGTACTGGAGAGTTTATAGAAAGCAAAATGACGTTCTTTTTAAATTTGTATGTGAAGGGAAGGGACGGGTATAAATTAATGAGGGAAGAAGAACACATGTCCCCGATGAAGCAGCAGTGAAACCATGGGTAGGGCGAGCTGGGATGTTAGATGGAGATCGGCAGTGTTTTTATTATACATGCTGATTTTATCTGCTGTCTTGTAAGTGCAACTAATCCTGCCGTTTGGAGCATTGCTCTGACAGGGCTTCACTATTAGGCCTCTTTCACACGGTCACTATTAGTATCAGTTTTTGGTCAGTATTTGAAAGCCAAAACCAGAAGTGGAACCTACAAAGAAAAGGTATAATAGATATATCTGTGTCTCTTCTGGGTTTTGGACCCACTCCTTATTTAGACTAACAAATACTGATGCAAAATACTGACCGTGTGCAAGAGGCCTTCGGGTGCTGCCACATGTTTAGGTTTTTTATGTAGTTTTTTAAGCCAAAACCAGGAGTAGATTCAAAAAAGAGAAGATGTATCTGCTGTTAATACATTCTTTTTATTTTTGGCGAGATTTTGCTTTGCTTGCTTGATATAGACTTTTCAAGGACTTTGTATTTTTGTAACAGTAAGGCTGGGTTCACATCTACACTTTTAACTCTGACAGTCTGTTCTACACAGTCTGGACTGCATCCGGCATAGACGCACCGCCAGATCCCCATTCACTGTAATGGGATCTAGCCACTTTCCAGCATATATACTGGCATTTAGCTGAACAAAAAATGCTGCATGTAGTATTTTTTATCTGGCCAAAAGCTGGCAAGTATGCCGGATACAGTGAATTCCGACAGTCTGTTCCTCTGCCGAAACAAACTTACCTTGACATGTTATCCCGAGAGCCTTAGACTGGTGGCACATGTGGGCTTTATTTATATAGACGGAGCAGTCCCAGAGGGACTTTGCTTTAGAGCACAGGAAAGCTGCATATGTACTAAGTGAGTGTTCATGTCTTGTTTGATTCTGGAAGGGTCCACATCCGAGATATTTACAAAGCATGGAAGAGTCGTCTTCATACCAGTGACTATCACACACAGTTGCCCACACTCCATGGAGATAGACTTCCACCCGACCTGAACAGTTGTTTGCACCTCCAGAGAGTCGCACATCCCGATATTCTGCAGAGCAGGAAAAAAACAAAAAAATACATTTTGTTGGCTGATTCCAGTCATACTGTGACGAGGAGCAACTTCAATGTAGCCCTCACCTGTACAGATGACCCCCGCATGTTCTCCTGCTGAACAGTCTCGATTTCCATGTTCTTCACATTCCCATAGAAAGTGCTCACCACCTTTGCAGTCCACCTCATTTCGGTGGATTTGTGGAGGTCCGCTTCCAAAGTAAGACCCCCTTAATGCTGATAAAGCTGAGCCGCAATTTATCTGCTGACATGTAATCTCTGCATCCAGGGCATCCCAACCATTGTGACACACCGAGCCCCAGACGCCATCCATGAAAATCTCCACACGACCAGCACAGGGGCCATTAGATCCCGCGAGGCGTAGGGCAGAACGGTCTGTGGATGACACCAAGCACACAACGTTCATTAAACACCATTGACTTTCAGGGTGATGTGTAAAATCTGGAATGTAACTTTACTATGAGGCTGTTTTATACTGTAGGTCGGTATGGTCAAACATTTAGTGAAAGTGTATCATCTTCTTTGTGGTGTCTGTTCGACATATGATGTAAAACCACCATATTTAGTCACGATGGATCAGTGATGGTAATGTAATAAGCAGGGAGTATTTTTTGGATGGTAATTATCTAGAGATTCTCTGATCTAGGGACAGTGACAGACATGTTACAGATAGAGTAACGTTTGATGTCCTTCACCTTGGAACCACCAAGGGTCAACCAGGTAGAAGAGATTGGAAAACAACAGCCTAGACAGTTGAAGGTCCTGATATTAACAGGGGAATTATCGGGTTCATTAAAGATAGTCTGTAATCAGTGTTGACCATGCTAAACTGCTGACAGCACTAGGTAGGGGCTTTCTAATGGTCATGGCCCTATTTTAATATGTAGAATTTTTATTTTATGCTATAAACCTCTAGAAACAATGAGGGCAGTGCCATTTGCTCCTTTCCATTCCTGGCCGCGCGACAACCACTTCGACTGACAGGGCCAGGCAGTGAAGATGTACTCATGCCTGACCCTGATGTTTCGCAGAAACACATTATACAGGGATGAGTGCCCATCAGTGCTTCATACCAGTGATGGTGGGTTCTTCATACCGAGGTGGTGGGGTTGTGGCAAGGAATGAAAAGGAGTGGAGCTTTGGGTGATAAGGCACCGCACTCGTTGTTCACAGGGACTAATTCGCATAAAATAAAAATGCTGATTTCTACACAATGGGGCCATATATTATACTAGGACCAAGACCATTACAAAGTACTGACGAGCAAGCATCTGGCATGTAATTTGGATTCATAATGATGTATCTGGTAACAGATTCCCTTCAATATTGAGAACCTATTGAGGACACGTCTGTATAACCAAATAGAGCGGCAGCACAGGCGGGTACAGTGGTCATAATGGGAGATTTTAACTTCCCAGACATTGACTGGGGTCGCGGTTCTGCCTCAACCACAAAGGGGAGAAAATTCCTCAACTTGCTGTAGGACCTTTTTATGGGCCAGTTTGTAGAAGCTCCCACTAGGGGCGATGCTCTGTTGGATCTGGTAATTTCTAATGATGCAGAGCTTGTTGGAAATGTTACTGTTCGAGAAACATTAGGTAATAGTGACCACAATATAATTATATTCCCCCTAAAGTATAAGAAGCAAACTCTGTCAAGCAGAGCAAAGACACTGGATTTCAAAAAGGCCAATTTCCCTGGGTTGAGGGCAGCATTTCAGGGCATAGACTGGGAGCAGCTACTGTCACAATAATACTGAGGATAAATGAGAGAGCTTCAAATCCACATTGAGAAATTGCACAAAAAATGTATTTCTTTAGGTAACAAGTATAAATGCCTAAAATTAACCCCCCCCCATGGCTTACAGCTACTGTAAAAATGGCAATAAAAGACAAAAAAAGGGAATTTAAAAAATACAAATCTGAGGGGTCAGCTGTAGCGTTTGAAGATTACAAAGGGCTTAATAAAATCTGTAAAAAGGAGATAAAATTAGCAAAAATACAAAACGAACATCAGGTAGCAAAAGAGAGCAAAACAAATCCCCAAAAATTCTTGAAATATATAAATGCTAAAAAACCTAGGTCTGAGCAGGTAGGGTCCCTAAATAATGATAAAGGTGTGTGTGGGGGGGGGGGGGGTAGTCACTGAAGATAAGGAAAAGGCAGTGTTACTAAATGTTTTTTTAGTTCTTTATATACAAAAGAAGAGAAAGGAGCTGATATCTGTGGCGCCGGGGCTGTTAGTACATCCAGTAATATACTCAATTGGCTAACTGTAGATATGGTCCAAGAGAAGTTAAATAAGGTAAATGTGAACAAAACTCCGGGTCCAGATGGATTACACCCAAGAGTGCTTAAAGAGCTCTGTTCAGTCATTGCTGTGCCCCTGTTGTTAATTTTTAAAGATTCTCTAGGTACTGGTACAGTGCCAAGTGATTGGCGCAAGGCAAACATGGTGCCCATAGTCAAAAACGGATCAAGGTCCTCCACAGGTAATTATAGACCAGTTTAACTTCTGTTGTGGGAAAAATGTTAGTGTAAGTAGTAGCCTGGAAAGAGGGGCGGCTGTGGATGTAGTGAAGTGAGTAGTATCCTGGACAGAGGGGCAGCTGTGGATATAGTGAGGTAAGTAGTAGCCTGGACAGAGGGGAGGCTGTGGATGTAGTGAGGTGAGTAGTAGCCTGGACAGAGGGGCGGCTGTGGATATAGTGAGGTAAGTAGTAGCCTGGACAGAGGGGCGGCTGTGGATGTAGTGAGGTAAGTAGAAGCCTGGACAGAGGGGCGGCTGTGGATGTAGTGTTTCTGGATTTTGCAAAGGCTTTTGATACTGTCCCTCATAGACGTTTAATAGGTAAAGTAAGGTCTATAGGCTTGGAAAGTATAGTCTGTAATTGGATTAAAAACTGGCCGAAGGACCGTCTGCAGAGAGTTGTGGTCAATGATTCCTATACAGAATGGTCCCGGGTTATAAGTGGTGACCCCAAGGTTCAGTGCTGGGCCCTCAATTATTTTTTTATTTTTATTAATGATATTAAGGACAGGATTAATAGCACCATTTCTATTTTTGCAGATGACACCAAGCTGTGTAGAACTGTACGGTCTATGGAAGATGTCCATAAACTACAAGCTGACTTAAACAATCTGAGTGATTGGGAATCAACTTGGCAAATGAGATCCAATGTGGACAAATGTAAAGTTCTGCATCTCTGTAGTAATAATCTCTGTGCTTCATATGTCCTAGGTCAGTGAACTGCGGCTCTCCAGCTTTGCAGAACTACAACTCCCAGCATGCAAAGACTGCCTACAGCTTTCAGCCTACAGCAGGGCATGGTGGAAGTTGTAGTTTTGCAACAGCTGGAGAGCCGCAGTTTGCCTATCACTGTCCTAGGTGATGTAACACTGGAGAGTCACTTATAGAGAAGGATTTGGGTGTCCTTGTAGATAGTAGATTAAATTACAGCATAAAATGTCAATAAGCTGCTTCTATGGCCACCAGAATATTGTCCTGCATTAAACATGGACTTGCGGGGCAGGGATGTAATATTACCACTTTACAAAGCGTTGGTGCGGCCTCATCTGAAATACGCAGTCCAGTTCTGGGCACCAGTCCATAGAAAGGATGCACTGCAGCTGGAAAATGTACAGAGGAAAGCAACTAAACTGATAAGGGGCATGGAGGGTCTTAGGCCTAAAGAAAGATTTAAATAATTGAATTTATTTAGTCTTGAGAAGAGACGTCTAAGGGGGGACATGATTAACCTGTACAAGTATATAAATGGGTTTTTCAGAGCATTCTAATGAAAGTTCTTGTTTTAGAGAGGTTATAGAGAGAATGTTCTGGATAGGGCTCCAGAGAGAGTTCTGCAGAGGATTTTTCACAGGGTTCTACAGAGTGTTTAGAAGAGGGTTGTACAGAGGGTTTTAGAAAGGGGTATACAGAGGCTTCTGGAGAGGGTTCTAGAGAGATTTTTGTAGGGTGTTCTAAAGAGTTTTCTTAAAAGAATTCTGGAGAGGGTTGGGTTAGGTTTAGAGCGAGCTATGGAGAGGATTTTTCAGAAGGTTCTACAGATGGATCCAGAGAGGGTTTTTTAAGAGTGTTTTGGAATGGGTTCTGGTGAGGGTTTTAGAGAGGATTCTAGGAAAGGGTTCTACAGAGGTTCCTGGAGAGGGTTTTAGAGGGAGTTCTAGAGAGAGTTATGAAGAGGGTTCCAGAGAGGTAAAGACTGCTCAGGTAGAGGTGTGTTGTTCTCCTGGTTGTCCAGATGCCAATAGAAGGGGAGCTTAAAGACACATACATGATCACCCTGACCATAACCACAAAACCAAGAGACCAACCAACCTCCACTTTAACTCTACACAAGAAGAAGCACTGCATGTAGAAGGTATACAATCATCTGTATTATCCCCTCCCACGCGACTCTGCTTAAGCTTGAAAAAGGGTCTAACTGTGAGATGAAACGTGGTGCTCGGCAGAAGAGAATATGATGCCTATTGTAGAATACAGCAGGCTGACCGTTTACTCAGCAACTCCAGGCGCTTTTGCCTCTCGGAATACAAATGTCTTATCTTTCTTAGTAGTGGGGTAGAAAATTAACAATGTTTTAGGTCTTGTTTACATCTCCATTAGGAGATCCTGCAGCTTGTTCCAGCATAGAGCAGCCTGCTGGATTTCGCAGGATTCGGCATTGCCAGATCCTCTACTTCACTGCTGGATCCCTATTGACTGCAATGAGGTCTGGTGGTGATCTGGTGACTTTCCGGCATAAATGCCAGGTCTCGGCCAGACAAAAAACATTGCATGCAATGTTTTTTTGTCCGGCCAACAGATGAAATGTTGCTCTGGATCAGGCAGCCAGATCTCCTTAACGGAGATGTGAACATAGTGTTAGAGTGCATAGGGACTAGAGAAGCTGAAAGGCCATTCATTTCCTCTCTGCATCTGTGAAGCGGCTTAGAACTAAACTTAAAAGGATTTTCTGTTAATTTTTTAAAATGGCCTATGTCCTAAAATGCACATGCAGAGCTGCCTAAGGAGTTGAGGGGGCCTCACTACACACAACACTGCTCTACAATAGAAGGTACTTATGCAATCCTGCCTACAATGTGCTATCCTGGCTGAGCAGCCCGACAGTACACCAGTATCTCATTAAAATCTTCCATGTATTGAGATCACGATTTACTTCTATCATCAAGTATCAAGAAAAAAATGAGTTTACACCCTTATTGAATCGACGAGACCATAAAACATATTTGTGAGGTTACCTGTGCAGTTTAGAAAGGCTGCTCCATCACACTCATCCTCTGCTAACTGCGAGAAGCTGCAGTTCCTTATATCCACCATTGCACCACACGTGATATTTAGGAATGGAGATGAGGCGTTTACTTCCTGTCCAGTGCTGGGTAGGATTGGTTTCCCACAATTTTGCATTCTGCATATCTGTTCAGATAAGTCTCTATTGAGAGCTGTCTCACATAAATGGTGCCACGTGTTCTCCATCAACACCTGGACCGCTCCTTGGCATCTCTTGTCTGATCCAGCTAGCTGGATGAAGGGAGTATCTGATGGAATAATTATGGTTAATGGTTTTTGCACATGATAAAACATTTTTCATGTCCACAAATACAGCAATAAAAACAGTGACACATTGTGAAGGAACCTACAGGTACAGTACAGACCAAAAGTTTGGACACACCTTCTCATTCAAAGAGTTTGCTTTATTTTCATGACTATGAAGGCATCAAAACTATGAATTAACACATGTGGAGTTATATACATAACAAAAAAGTGTGAAACAACTGAAAATATGTCATATTCTAGGTTCTTCAAAGTAGCCACCTTTTGCTTTGATTACTGCTTTGCACACTCTTGGCATTCTCTTGATGAGCTTCAAGAGGTAGTCACCTGAAATGGTCTTCCAACAGTCTTGAAGGAGTTCCCAGAGATGCTTAGCACTTGTTGGCCCTTTTGCCTTCACTCTGCGGTCCAGCTCACCCCAAACCATCTCGATTGGGTTCAGGTCCGGTGACTGTGGAGGCCAGGTCATCTGGCGCAGCACCCCATCACTCTCCTTCATGGTCAAATAGCCCTTACTTTCAAAGTTTTCCCAATTTTTCGGCTGACTGACTGACCTTCATTTCTTAAAGTAATGATGGCCACTCGTTTTTCTTTACTTAGCTGCTTTTTTCTTGCCATAAAACAAATTCTAACAGTCTATTCAGTAGGACTATCAGCTGTGTATCCACCTGAATTCTCCTCAACGCCACTGATGGTCCCAACCCCATTTATAAGGCAAGAAATCCCACTTATTAAACCTGACAGGGCACACCTGTGAAGTGAAGACCATTTCAGGTGACTACCTCTTGAAGCTCATCAAGAGAATGCCAAGAGTGTGCAAAGCAGTAATCAAAGCAAAAGGTGGCTACTTTGAAGAACCTAGAATATGACATATGTTCAGTTGTTTCACACTTTTTTGTTATGTATATAATTCCACATGTGTTAATTCATAGTTTTGATGCCTTCAGTGTGAATCTACAATTTTCATAGTCATGAAAATAAAGAAAACTCTTTGAATGAGAAGGTGTGTCCAAACTTTTGGTCTGTACTGTATGTCCAGGGTCAGTTACTACCATTCTCATGACTTCTTCAAGCTGACCAGTTAAGGAAGGAGCTAATGTCAACTTCTTATGACAGGGAATAGCTGTCCTAGCCACAGCCAAAATATTATGTAGGTGGAGAAAAGTAGGAACGTGAGGATCGAGAGCCAAGAATCACATGAGAAGACATGGAACAAGGTTTCAATGTCAGAACTCCTCCACCAAATATGTCGTTTGGACCCTGGGGCTCTACCACAACTTCAGTAAAGTCCAAAATAGAGGGGAAAGTATTATGCAATAATGGGGACAACAATACAAAACCTGACAGGCAGGATGCACCTCAAGGAGACAGATTTAGGGCCAGTCATAGTCCTGTAAATCCCCAACTCTGTCTCTCAGGACGGTATGATCTGGACAGCAGCATCATCAGCACAGTCCACCTAAAGGCCATGCACAACGGAGAACAACTCTGGACTGCAGCCGGAGAGACTCCAATGGAGTGAAGCTCCTGGAGTAGTGAGAGAGTTCCCTGAGATAATTTCTAATGGTAGGATCCTAGCAGGAGCGCTCAACTGCTTACTGTAAAGGTCCATTTACCTGGGTCTGCCATCAGGTGAAGGTCTGATCATGGCGATATCAAATATGTACACATTTTTATTTTATTTTTTATAACTTTTGCCCAATAACAGCACACTAAATGGTTATAAAGAATTTTTTTTTTACGCCATCCCAAGGGCAAGATTTTTTATTTATTTTTTCCCATTTACGTTTCCCTGTGTGGGGTGTTTTTGTGTGGGATGAGATTTTTTTTTTTTTACCAAACCATTTTTGGGTACATATACATAATTTTTATGAACTGTTTTCTGACATTGATTCTTGCACGTTCCATTTATCAGGTGACTTATTCTGTGGCTCAGTAGGATTACCACGATACCAAATGTGTCTAGTTTTATTTGTGTTTTACTACTTATGCACAATAATAGCACGTCCCATGTGCAAAAAAGAGGAAGAGGAGGATTTATCAAAATAGCGTTTGCTACACCGGTCTTTATATCCCCTACACTGCCGGAGGATGCACTTAGTTTATGACAAGTCGCATCACGAAGCCCTCCAGGTTTCTTTTTGCCCATATAGTGCAGGAGACGCCATTAATAAGAATACAGTAGAGGTTCTTGTGTGTACGCCGTGTGTATACCTGTTTTATTTGATGTGCCATTTGTGGGTTATCTGCCATCTTGATTCCTTCTCCCCTCAGATAGAGGGATAGTTTTCCTAATGAATCCCACATTTCCCATCATGCCTGGCATTGCAGAGATGGGGGGAATCTTACCACATTGCACTGCGTAAGGCCAGCCATGACACAGAGCTGCTGCCCCCTCACACTGCAGAGTCTCCTTATTTTCCTATGTGATGCAGCTTGATCTTCTCTGGCCTGTCATCTGTCTCTCTCCTCTGTCAGCTCTTACATACAGAGAGAAGAGAGACCATTGTGAAGCTACATCCCATAGAACTACACTGGAGAGTCAGCACACACAGATGGTATAGGCTGGGTTATATAAGTGCAGCTAAACACTTTATAAGCTCACCTACTATATATCTGAACTCCTGGTCCTTTAGATTGTAGAGACTTTATATCTTCAACAGAAAACAGAAGAACATGGAGGGTGGGAAGGAGCCCGAGTGCTGCCAAGAAGGATCTGAATGGTGATGATGTCATCCTATAGTTCATAGGTAATCAGCCACAGGGAGAGACCGAGTTCCTGTTCACACATGAGCGCAAGCTCTCGGCATACTTGTGTTCCTGGATTCTGCTACCCGTTTGATCCCTGCCTGCTTGCCTTGACTCTCCTGTTGCTGACACGGATTGCCTGACCTGTACCTGTGCCGCCTGCCCTGACCTATTGCCTGTCTGACCTCTCCTCTGCCTCATCCTTCGGTCCTGCACTGTTGCTCCTGGTAACAACTCAGCCTGCTGACAACGTCTGTACCTCTGGTACTTTTTTCAGGTACCTCCTGGTCCGCCTGGACCAGCTGCCTCGTGTGATTATCCTCCTCAAGAGGTAGCGACCTGGTGTTCCCCTTGGGAAAGTCTATCCCCACCATCAGGGGTACTGTAAAGATCGAGGGGTTCATTTAGACAATGCCCTTAGAGGAGGTAGGACACGTGGCGCAGTGCGTTCACACCCGCTGGTTCGTGACATATTCAAGTAAAGCTGTTGAACTTTATAAATTCTGGACTCTTAGTGGCAAGGTCAACTGAACAGTGTAGCAGACAAAAGAGAGAGTCCCCTCCATATATAAAGAGTATGGTAACTAGAAGAGCATCCAGATGAACCCATCGCTGTAGATTGAACCCAGTCCAGTAAGGCTTTCTAACCTCCAACAAGACTGCCCTCCCTGTAATGTGGATCTACACAGGACCTACAATCTTACATCTAGGTAAGTACTAACCTAGACAAACATATTAATGGCATTGGCAGAGGTCACATAGCCATGGATAAAAGTGATCATAGAGTAAGGACTCATGCACACGACAGTATTTTTTCACGGTCCGCAAAACGGGGTTCCGTTGTTCCGTGATCCGTGTCCGTTTTTTCTTCCGTGTGTCTTCTGTGATTTTTGGAGGATCACCAGACATGAAGGAAAGTTAAAAAAAAAAGTCGTTTTGGTGTCCGCCTGGCCGTGCGGAGCCAAACGGATCCGTCCTGACTTACAATGCAAGTCAATGGGGACGGATCCGTTTGACGTTGACACAATATGGTGCAATTGCAAACGGATCCGTCCCCCATTGACTTTCAATGTAAAGTCAGGAGTCCCTATCGGAGTTTTCTCCAATCCGATGGTATATTTTAACTTGAAGTGTCCCCATCACCATGGGAACGCCTCTATGTTAGAATATACTATCGGATTTGAGTTACATCGTGAAAACTCAGATCCGACAGTATATTCTAGCACAGAGGCGTTCCCATAGTGATGGGGACGCTTCAAGTTAGAATATACTAAGAACTGTGTACCTGACTGCCCCCTGCTGCCTGGCAGAACCCGATCTCTTACAGGGGGCTATGATCCGCACAATTAACGATGCGGCACCTGAGGGGTTAATTGTGCATATCATAGCCCCCTGTAAGAGATCAGGTGCAGACCCCCCTCCCTCCCCAGTTTTAAATTCATTGGTGGCCAGTGCGGCCCCCCTCCCTCCCCTGTATTAAATTCATTGGTGGCCAGTGCGGCCCCCCTCCCTCCCTCCCCTATATTAAATTCATTGGTGGCCAGTGCGGCCTCCCCTCTCTCCCCCGATCATTGGTGGCAGTGGAGAGTTCCGATCGGAGTCCCAGTTCCGATCGGTAATGCGGCGCATTGCTTATAGCACAGACCTGTCACTTACCAGTAGGAGGAGCTCCCGGCTGGTCACAGACAGCGCAGGTAAGTATAATGCTTCTAAAATTGCTAAGTAACCATGGCAGCCAGGACTGCAGTAGCGTCCTGGTTGCCATGGTTACTGATCGGAGCCCCAGCGATTAAACTGGGACTCCGATCGGAACTCTCCGCTGGCGGGGGATTTTAATTGGGGGGGGAGAGGGGAGGCCGCACTGGCCACCAATGAATTTAATACAGGGGAGGTAGGGAGGGGGGGGCCGCACTGGCCACCAATGAATTTAATACAGGGGAGGGGGGGGCCGCACTGGCAACCAATGAATTTAATACTGGGGAGGGAGGGGGGGGCCGCACTGGCCACCAATGAATTTAAAACTGGGGAGGGAGGGGGGTCTGCCCCCTGCTGCCTGGCAGCCTCTGATCTTTTACAGGGGGCTATGATACGCACAATTAACACCTCAGGTGCGGCACCTGAGGGGTTAATTGTGCGGATCACAGCCCCCTGTAAGAGATCGGATGCTGCCAGGCAGCAGGGGGCAGTCATGTACACAGTTCAGTCATGTATACAGTAGTATATTCTAACTTGAAGCGTCCCCATCACTATGGGAACGCCTCTGTGTTAGAATATACTGTCGGATCTGAGTTTTCACGATGTGAAAACGCAGCTCTGAAAAAGCTGTATGCAGACGGATCTGCGGATCCGTCTGTGCTGAAGTAGCCTACAGACACGGATGGCAATCTTGTGTGCCTCCGTGTTTTTTCATGGACCCATTGACTTGAATGGGTCCGTGAACTGTTGTCCGTCCAAAAAATAGGACAGGTCTTATTTTTTTGACGGACAGGAAACACGGATCACGGACGCGGATGACAAACGGTGCATTTTCCGAGTTTTCAACGGACCCATTGAAATTCAATGGGTCTGCAGAAAATCACGGAAAACGGAACAACGGACACGGATGCACACAACAGTCGTGTGCATGAGGCCTAACCCTTATTTTTACCTTTTCCTTTCTCCTTCACAACTTCCAAGAGCAATAATTTGTTTAGTTTCTGCACACGTAGCCGTATGAGGGCTTGTTTTCTGCAGGATAAGTTGTATTTTTTAATCGAATAATTTTAATTTACAATAGTTTGTATTGTAAAATGGCAAAATAAAATCTTAGCGTGGGAAATTATTTTAAAAAATGGCCATTTCCCCATGGTATTTTAGGTTTTATTTTTATGTTCACCGTGCTCTAACAGTACCATGACAATATCATTCTGTTGGTCAGTATGATTATGATGATACCAAATTTACATACCTTTCATCATATTTAATACTTAAAAAAAAAAAAGAAAATTCTTTGCATCACCATATTCTGACAGCCATAACTTTTTTATATTTCCAACTACAGAGCTGTGCAAGGGCTTGTTTTTTTGCAAGTCATGCTGTAGTTTTTAATGGTACCTTTTTAGGATATATATGACTTTTTCATCACTTTTTATTCAATAATTTTTTGGGGGGGCGAGATGATCAGTAAATTGGTCATTTTTATTTTTTTTCTGTTACGACATACACTGCGCATAAAATGTTTTTGATATTCTCATTGTGTCACATGATGGATAAGTATCTGCCTGTATTTCTCAGCATTGAGGACACCATTACCCTGGGTTCACACCTGAGCGTTCGTGATGGAGCGCTCTGTATGCGCGATTGTACCGGCGTTTACAATCGTGCATACAGAGACAAGCGAACGCCCATTGTCGCGCGTTCCCGGAAGTCTATGTACGGGAACGCGCGACAAGACGCCCCAAAGAAGCTCATGTACTTCTTGGGGCGTCGGGCGTTTTACAGCACGATCGTACGCGCTGTAGAACGCTCAGGTGAGAACCATTCCCATAGGGAAGCATTGGTTTCTCCTTGTTGAGCGTTTTACAGCGCGTAGGAACGCGCTGTAAAACGCTCAGGTGTGAACCCAGGGTTAATCCTGACCAAACCCCCAACTGCATTTACTGAAGTGCAGCCCCAAACTTGTAAGGACCCTCTGCCATCTTGACCGCTGCCTGTACACTCATTATTGTAACGCTCTCCAGACATTCAGCCAACAAACTGCCATCTGCTGCAGCCATATAATTCACAATTTGACTCAATCCAGAGCACCTGCTGCCATTATTCTGCACCCTTGTTCTTATGTATTTGTGCACAGTTGAGGCAGGGCATCTCCACACAGTTAAAAAAAATTTTTTTTATTTTTTTAAAGCAATAGAAGTGTGCAACTAGTGTTTTACAATACTTAGGGTAGTTTTTTAATCTGTTACTACACCAAAATCTGTGTTAGAGCATCTCCAGACAGTAAACATTTAGTTTTGTGGAATATAGCCATACAAGTGTGCAATGTGTGCTTTACAATACTTGTGGTAGCGTTTTAAATCTTTCAGTGAAAACACCTGAAATAGTAGTCTGAAATCTTTGTCACGGTGCAGTGTCCCACTCAGTCATGGTCCTGGGCACTTCCAAACTTCTGCGTATGCTTATCAAAATGTATTTCTGTATATTCCTGTAATTCCTATTACCAGGCTGTCAGAGTGTCATTACATTCATTCGCTCCTAGGTGGTGCTGGCATCCCATATATATATATATGGGGTATGCTAATAGTTGAGAGTTAAAAATAGAGAGGAACTTGATGGAGGAGGTGAAGAGGCCAAGTCCACAATGTAGCTGCCATTTTTAGCCCCTTGGCCCTGATCAAGCTAAGGGAGTATAGAGAACAGTATTACAGCAGCACAGCAGAGACCAGGCAGTCTACATCTGGATATAGAGGTCTAGTGGAGGTTAGAGCTAAATTAGCCAATGGACTTCACAAGCACCAGTGACCAGGAGGAACCTAAAAGTACCTGGACACAGCCAGAGGATTAATACAGTTAAACGAATATATGAGTCATATCTCTATGCCATATAAATGAACTGTACTGACTACCTGGAGACAAGTGATCTAGTAAAAGTTCTGTTGTTTACTACAATTGACTCTTCATCCTTTCTACCAACTTCATTTGCACCTAACGGTCCTAGCGTCACGAACACCAGGGACCCTGCTGCCAAGGCACTTTAAACCCATTAACATTGGCATCAGAGGAGGGTGGCAGCAGCAATAAAGAGCAGTGGTCACGTAACTCCCAAATAAGTGCCAAATAAAAATCTGCTTCGGGATATGGTGATGCAGCCAGCCAGTTCAGTCTCCTCAACATGATGGAGCAGTTTTTTCATACGCTGAGCCAGGCTTTGGCAAATAAGCAAGCGGAATCCTTTCACCTCAATGGCCAAGTTCAGGCCTACCTAAACTCTGGCCAGTCTGGCACATACCCTATTTTCAGACCCCATGGATTTCTGGGCAGGCAGACTAGAACAGTGGATTGAACTGTCACAGCACCCAGCCTACAGTGTCATCTCAGAGAGGGTTTTTAGCACCATAGGTGGTGTGGTGACACCCAAACGGACCAAGTTGTCCTTAGCCAGTATCCAAAACATCACTTTGGTCAAAATGAATCAAGCCTGGATCCAGGAGGATTTTCACACTACTCCTGCTAAGGCCGATGAGTAGATCTGGCCTTGATGACGGTGCCCCATCTTTCCACTGTTGCTTTCTGCCTGCCTGCCTCATATCATGTTGCCTGCCTCCATCATTCCACTGCCGTCATTATGCTGCTGCCTGCCAACATGTAATATATGGCTGCTGCTGCCGCGACTACTACTCCTCGCTCCTAATCACCTACTGCCACCACTCCACCTCTATTAAATAGGTTGTCTCCTCACAGACAATGGGGGCATATCGCTAGGATATGCCCCCATTGTCTTATAGGTGCTGGTCTCACCGCTGGGACCCGCACCTATATCGGGAACGGAGCCCGGCAAAGTGGTGGCTGGAGGACTTCGGTAGATTTTGCTGGACTGGTTTTTAAACACCATGTCCACCATTTGAAGCCCCCTGATGCACCCTACAGTAGAAACTCCCATAAAGGAACCCCATTTTAGGGTACATATGATTTTTGATCATCCGATATTATGCTTTTTGTGAGGCAAGGTAACCCAAAAATATCTGTTCTGGCACAGTTTTTATTTTCAATTTTTTACGATGTTCACCTGACAGGATACAGCATTTGCTGTTTTCATAATGCTGGTTGTTACGGAAGCGATGATACTAAATATGTGTACTATTTTTTTTTTTTCAGTTTACTGTACATGATAAAGCATTTTTGAAAAAAACAAATCATGTTTTTGTGTCTCCATTTTCCTAAAGCCATATTTTTTTTGGGGGGGCAGTTGTCTCATGTAGGGGCTCATTTTTTGCGGGATAATTTTGATTGGTACTATTTTGGTCTGTTGGACTTTTTGATCGCTTGGTATTATACTTTTTGTGATGTAAGGTGACATTCACCTTAGGGGGTAGATCATGTGATATGCTTATAGTGCAGGTTGTTACGGACGGGGATGATACATAATATGTCTATTTTTTTTTGTTTTTTGTTTTACACAATACAAGTATTTAAAAAAAACATTTTATGAAAAGCCAAATTTTCTGATAGCTAATTATTTTATTTTTTCAGGTGATTAATATGTGGGATATCAAAATCCAGCCTAATGGATATAATTAAATATAATGGGTTGAAGGGAACAATTTCAAGTCCAGCTACAGTATAACCCTTAATAGTAAATAATCTTTATTAATTCATATAACGCACAGTAAGTCCTATCATGTCCATGCACAAGATGTCCACAAATATAATCAAAGGGGGGGTATATGACCCTAGTAATGATACTAAAGCTAGGCCCTGTGCCCAGGGGCGACTCCTAATGGTGGAGACCCCCCGTCCTCGAACCTTGCTGGCAACTCCTAGTTCGCCCTATAGTGTGCGGGCTGGTAATAACCGTATTGGTGGACTGTATTGGGCATGGACAGAACGGATTTCCCTAAATGCACAGTGTATACTACCCTATCGGTAGGGATACCAAAAGGTACACGGTGCAACTGACTACAAAACAAAACACAACAACAAACGACACCTAAGAGGATACCTAGTAGAGACACAGACGTATCTGTGCTCAAAACTCCAACGCGTTTCCCCCACGGTGTGGGATCATCAGGGGGCAAATTGATAATAATAAATGATTACAGTGATGGATGTCCAGCAGAGGGAGGCCCAGACTTGGACCACCCCGATACATCTGTAGGACAAACCCAGGTGTCAAATGACGGTCAGGAGAGGATGTCAAATGACGGTCATAATAAAAGATTGGACCAGATGACCTTACTGGGAGGAACGAAGGGAGGGAAGGATCACGCATCAACAATGAAGATGTTTGGGACACGCTAATTTAGATATCATGGAACCATGATGGAAATTGTGTCCAGAGGAAGTATATTATGCATATGGATGTACCCCCACTCTTAAACAAAATCAGCGTCCGCCTTGTTCATACAATAAAGCCATATGATGTAGCACGATGAACGATCAATTTAAGACAAATCAGACTGTCCCTGAGAATAAAGAGGCCATTCTTCCTGCATGTCTGTTAGTGCCGGCAGACTACTTCTCCTCCCATAATCGATACCTTCTCCCAGGGTCCAACATTAAGCCAATATGGCTTTATTGTATGAACAAGGCAGACGCTGATTTTGTTTAAGAGTGGGGGTACATCCATATGCATAATATACTTCCTCTGGACACAATTTCCATCATGGTTCCATGATATCTAAATTAGCGTGTCCCAAACATCTTTATTGTTGATGCGTGATCCTTCCCTCCCTTCGTTCCTCCCAGTAAGGTCATCTGGTCCAATCTTTTATTATGACCGTCATTTGACATCCTCTCCTGACCGTCATTTGACACCTGGGTTTGTCCTACAGATGTATCGGGGTGGTCCAAGTCTGGGCCTCCCTCTGCTGGACATCCATCACTGTAATCATTTATTATTATCAATTTGCCCCCTGATGATCCCACACCGTGGGGGAAACGCGTTGGGGTTTTGAGCACAGATACGTCTGTGTCTCTACTAGGTATCCTCTTAGGTGTCGTTTGTTGTTGTGTTTTGTTTTGTAGTCAGTTGCACCGTGTACCTTTTGGTATCCCTACCGATAGGGTAGTATACACTGTGCATTTAGGGAAATCCGTTCTGTCCATGCCCAATACAGTCCACCAATACGGTTATTACCAGCCCGCACACTATAGGGCGAACTAGGAGTTGCCAGCAAGGTTCGAGGACGGGAGTCGCCCCTGGGCACAGGGCCTAGCTTTAGTATCATTACTAGGGTCATATACCCCCCCTTTGATTATATTTGTGGACATCTTGTGCATGGACATGATAGGACTTACTGTGCGTTATATGAATTAATAAAGATTATTTACTATTAAGGGTTATACTGTAGCTGGACTTGGGATTAATATGTGGCGGCTAATTTTTTGCGGGGTGAGGTGTCACGGTAGGTAAGATAAGGGAAGGAAACAGAACACAGCAAAGCAAACAAAACAACTGACTAGGCCCCAAATGCTAGGGAACAAAGGGGTAACCTCCTAGCAATCCCTAAAACACTTTCCCTAAGCTGCTATGCCCATGTGCATATCTCGATGGTAGATATGCACATGCCCACGTACCAAAGACTATAACACACTGAACCAAACCCTCAGCTGTAGGGTAGAGGGAAAGAGACACCCAGATCCTTCAACAACCGAAGGAGCTAGCGTCACCCTAGAGGCCTAGTAAAAACAGACACAGAAGGAAAAATGGAAAAGGACTTATCTAGAGATATGTGGGAGAAGACGATACTCCAAACTTCCAGAGCTCACACAAGGCAGAACTATAACCCGCAAAGGCTATAGGGAGAGGGAGGAATAAATAGCCTCACCAATTACCTAAAGAACAACACCTGGGAGGAGGTGGGATTCTGTTCAAACCCACAACAAAACAAACTGTCAGATCGAGTCACGTACAGCAACTCTAAAAGATCTCCTCAGAACACCCACAGGGCAGGGTGTGACAGTAACCCCCCCCCCTACAGGTGGCCTCTGGACACCCAGGCCCAACTTTATCAAGGTGTGCCCTGTGAAAGGCATTCACAAGGCGGCTAGCATTGACATCGGTAGCCAGAACCCACATTCTTTCCTTGGTACCGTATCCCCTCCAATGCACCAGGTACTGAAGGGAACCCCAAAGAACACGTGAGTTGAGAATTCTAGAGATCTGAAACTCCAGATTACCATCAACCAAAACAGGAGGAGGAGGCAAAGGAGATGGTTCCGCACAGTGGCGTTGCTAGAGTCTAAAGAGATCCGGGGCACAAGCCCACGTGAAGCCACACCCCCACCTCATGAAGCCACGCCCTCTACACCACCGGGGGGGCCTTCACAGTAGTTATTAACCTTTTTCAGCAGTCCCCCCTCAAGTGAATGGGGGACTGCTGAATGGGGTTAATAACTACAGTGAAGGGCCTAGCTGCCTGCGTCTGGGCAACCCCACAGATCATCCATAACAGTGTCATCCACAGATCCCCCATAAGTGTTATCCACAGATCCCCATCAGTGGCATCCACAGATCCCCCATAAATGTCATCCACAGATCCCCCATAAGTGTCATCCACAGATCCCCATAAGTGTCATCCACAGATCCCCATAAGTGTCATCCACAGATCACCCATACATGTCATCCACAGATCCCCCATACATGTCATCCACAGATCCCCCATAAGTGTCATCCACAGATCCCCCATAAGTGTCATCCACAGATCCCCCATAAGTGTCATCCACAGATCCCCCATAAGTGTCATCCACAGATCCCCCATAAGTGTCATCCACAGATCCCCCATAAGTGTCATCCACAGATCCCCCATAAGTGTCATCCACAGATCCCCCATAAGTGTCATCCACAGATCCCCCATAAGTGTCATCCACAGATCCCCCATAAGTGTCATCCACAGATCCCCCATAAGTGTCATCCACAGATCCCCCATAAGTGTCATCCACAGATCCCCCATAAGTGTCATCCACAGATCCCCCATAAGTGTCATCCACAGATCCCCCATAAGTTTCATCCACAGATCCCCCATAAGTGTCATCCACAGATCCCCATAAGTGTCATCCACAGATCCCCATAAGTGTCATCCACAGATCCCCCATAAGTGTCATCCACAGATCCCCCATAAGTGTCATCCACAGATCCCCATAAGTGTCATCCACAGATCCCCCATACATGTCATTCACAGATCCCCTATAAGTGTCATCCACAGATCCCCCATAAATGTCATCCACAGATCCCCCATAAGTGTCATCCACAGATCCCCCATAAGTGCCATCCACAGATCCCCCATAAGTGTCATCCACAGATCCCCCATAAGTGTCATCCACAGATCCCCCATAAGTGTCATCCACAGATCCCCCATAAGTGTCATCCACAGATCCCCCATAAGTGTCATCCACAGATCCCCCATAAGTGTCATCCACAGATCCCCCATAAGTGTCATCCACAGATCCCCCATAAGTGTCATCCACAGATCCCCCATAAGTGTCATCCACAGATCCCCCATAATTGTCATCCACAGATCCCCCATAAGTTTCATCCACAGATCCCCCATAAGTGTCATCCACAGATCCCCATAAGTGTCATCCACAGATCCCCATAAGTGTCATCCACAGATCCCCCATAAGTGTCATCCACAGATCCCCCATAAGTGTCATCCACAGATCCCCATAAGTGTCATCCACAGATCCCCCATACATGTCATCCACAGATCCCCTATAAGTGTCATCCACAGATCCCCCATAAGTGTCATCCACAGATCCCCCATAAGTGTCATCCACAGATCCCCCATAAGTGCCATCCACAGATCCCCCATAAGTGTCATCCACAGATCCCCCATAAGTGTCATCCACAGATCCCCCATAAGTGTCATCCACAGATCCCCCATAAGTGTCATCCACAGATCCCCCATAAATGTCATCCACAGATCCCCCTAAGTGTCACCCACAGATCCCCCTCCCCGCCCAGCGCCGCCTCCTAGCTAATTTATAAACTTCACTTGCCTCTGGGTAATTGCAGAGAAGCGCCTTAATCTCGCACAGGCACACTGGCAGAGGCATCATCAACCGAGGTGCGCTGGAAGACGGCGCATGCGCACTTCGCTCGACGATGCCTCTGCCAGTGCGCCTGTGTGAGATTACACAGAGGCAAGTGAAGTGAATAAATTAGCTAGGAGGCGGCGCCGCGGGCCCCCGCCGGCCCTGCATTCGGGGCACTGAACAAAACATCCGGGGTCCAGCCCCGAATGTTTTGACCTAACGACCCCCCTGTTTCCGCAGGTTCCACATATTTCTTCAACAAGGACCTGTGAAACACATTATGGATATTCCAGGCGTGCGGAAGTTCTAGACGAAACGCCACCGGATTGACAATGGCCGAGATTTTGTAAGGGCCAATAAATCTTGGACCCAATTTCCAAGAGGGTACCTTCAGCTTGATGTTTTTAGTGGACAACCACACCTAATCACCCACACACAAGTCCGAACCAGTCAAACGTCTCTTGTTAGCCATCTGTTTATATCTTTCACCCATTTTTTTCAAATTAACTTGAATCTTCCGCCAGATAGATGACAAAGAGGAAGAGAGTCTCTCCTCTTCCGGTATCCCAGAATATTCGGTCCCAGAAAAAGTACCAAACTGAGGGTGAAAACCATATGCGCCAAAAAATGGTGACTTATAAGTTGACTCCTGCCTACTGTTATTCAAGGCAAACTCAGCTAAAGACAACAACGAGGACCACTCATCCTGATTCTCAGCGACAAAACACCTCAAATATGTCTCCAGGTTTTGGTTAGTGCGCTCAGTTTGACCATTCGACTGAAGATGAAAAGCCGAAGAGAAAGACAACTAAATACCCAGACGAGAACAAAACGCCCTCCAAAACCTGGAAACAAATTGCGTCCCCCTATCAGACACCACATCAGAGGGAATGCCATGTAATTTCACAATGTTATCAATAAAAACCTGAGCGAGAGTTTTCGCAGTGCGCAAACCTGATAGTGGTACAAAGTGAGCCATCTTGCTGAAGCAGTCCACTACCACCAAAATCACAGTTTTCCCAGAGGAACTTGGCAAATCAGAAATGAAGTCCATTGATAAATGCGTCCAAGGACGAGATAGGATGGACAAAGGAAGAAGAGATGCTGATCGCCGAGTGTGAGCCACCTTCGCGCGTGCACAGGTCTCACAAGCTGCTACATAACCCTCAACACTTTTATGCAACCCTGCCCACCAAAATCTCCGGGAAATAGGATCTACAGTGGATCTACTTCTAGGATGTTCCGCAAGGACAGTATCATGATGTTCCTTGAACACCTTGTATCGCAGTTCTGAAGGAACAAACAACTTGCCTGGAGGACAAGAATCAGTTGCCTCCTCTTGAGCCCCCAACACTTCCATCTCCAGCTCGGGGTAAAGAGCGGAAACCACCACCCCATCAGCCAAAATCGGAGCGGGATCCTCCGAATCCCCCCTTCCCCCCTCCCGGAAAGCTACGTGACAACGCATCCGCTTTTACGTTTTTAATCCCAGGGCAATAGGTGACCACAAAATTGAACCTGGTAAAAAACAATGATTATCTAGCCTGCCTAGGATTTAAACACTTTGCAGATTGCAGGTACTGTAAGCCAGATTCTTATGGTCAGTAAATACCGTAATCGGATGGGTAGCCCCTTCTAGCCATTGACGCCACTCTTCAAAGGCCAATTTGATGGCCAACAACTCTCTATTCCCAACATCATAATTTATTTTGGCGGCCGAGAGTTTCTTGGAGAAAAAAGCACACGGGCGCCATTTGATAGGAGAAGGGACCCTGTGACAAGACTGCTCTGACTCCCACTTCTGATGCGTCAACCTCCACAATGAAGGGTTGAGACACATCAGGTTGCATCAGAATGGGAGCAGAAGCAATGGGAGGCCTCATCCGACCAGACAGAGAAGTCAGTGCCCTTCCTAGTCATATCTGTCAAAGGTTTGACAATGGTGGAATAATTCAGGATGAATTTTCTGTAGTAATTAGTAAATCCTAAAAACCGCATCAGGGCTTTCTAATTCTCCGGCCGGTCCCAATCCAGTACCCCACAGACCTTTTCGGGATCCATACGAAAACTGAAGGCAGAAAGCAAGTACCCCAAAAATGGCAGCTCCTGAACAGCAAACACACATTTTTCCAACTTAGCATACAATTTATTCTCCCGAAGGATCAATAACACTTTTCTCAAATGATCCTGATGAGTCTTCATATCGGGTCACTGATAAATGTCACTGATAAAGTGCTGGAAGACTGCCGGGGCATTAGTTAAACCAAAGGGCATAACCAGGTTCTCGAAGTGAGCCTCAGGGGTATTTAAGGCCGTCTTCCATTCATCCCCTTCCCTGATTCTTATCAGGTCCTCTTAAATCCAACTTAGAAAAAACACCTTGGCACCAACAATCTGATCAAATAGATCTGGAATCAAGGGAAGGGGATAAGGATCACGGACAGTAATAAGATCAAGTTCCCAGAAATCTAGGCACAGTCTAAGGGATCTGTCCTTCTTTATGAAAAAGAAGCCAGCGGCCATACGAGACTTGGATGGTCTAATATGTCCCTTTGCCAAACTCTCGGCAATATACTCCCGCATAGCTACTCTTTTGGGTTGAGAAAGATTATATAACCGAGATTTTGGCAATTTTACTCCGGGGATAAGATTGACCGGACAATCATACTCTCGGTGAGGGGCAATTCCTGAACTCCACCCTCCGCGAATACGTCCGAAAAATCTGAAAGAAACTGAGGCAACACCTTAGTGGACACCCCCGAAATAGAGGCACTAAGACAGTTGTCCATACAAAATTCACTCCAATTACTGATTTGTCTTGTTTGCCAGTCAATAGTAGGGTTATTTTTTATCAGCCACGGTAAAACCAGAACCATCGAAGCAGGTAAACCTTTCATAACAAAACAAGAAATGAACTCAATATGAGAATCACCCACCCATAAATGAATATCCTGAACAATATGAGTTAGACATCTTTGCAAAAGGGGGGCGGAATCTATAGAAAACACTGGTATCTCTTTTCTTAATGCGCTAGTTTTAAAACCATGGCCGCCTCCAAAGAATCAGGTTTTTCATGAAATGCAAGGGCATTTTTTAATCTCTCAGATAGCCCCTGACAGAACTGACTACGGAGTGCAGGATCATTCCACTCCGAGTCAGTCGCCCATCTTCTAAATTCAGCACAATACGACTCAGCAGTACGATCTCCCTGGCACAAGCTGCGCAACTTAGGCTACTTTCACACTAGCGTTCGGGCGGATCCGTTCTGAACGGATCCGCCCATAATAATGCAGACGGAGGCTCCGTTCAGTACGGATCCGTCTGCATTATTTTTAGCATAGAACAGCTAAGTGTGAAAATAGCCTAGTACGGATCCGTCCAGACTTTCAATGTAAAGTCAATGGGGGACGGATCCGCTTGAAGATTGAGCCACATTGTGGCATCTTCAAACGGATCCGTCCCCATTGACTTACATTGAAAGTCTGGACGGATCCGCACGGATCCGCACGCCTCCGCACGGCCAGGCGGACACCCGAACGCTGCAAGCAGCGTTCAGCTGTCCGCCTGTCCGTGCGGAGGCGAGCGGAGCGGAGGCTGAACGCCGCCAGACTGATGCAGTCTGAGCGGATCCGCTCCATTCAGACTGCATCAGGGCTGGACGGCTGCGTTCGGGTCCGCTCGTGAGCTCCTTCAAACGGAGCTCACGAACGGAAACCCGAACGCTAGTGTGAAAGTAGCCTTAGATTCAGCCATAGAGACCCGGTCTGGGTCGACATAAATCAGGCACAGGGCTCTGAAAAATTCATCCACCGACCGGAGAGACTGTGAACCGGTCGGCAGAGAAAAAGCCCAAGACTGAGCATCGCCTTTTAGCCGAGAAATAAAAATCCCTACTTTTTGGTTTTCGTAACGAAAACACAATTTACAGAACTCCCTGAACCGAACAAAGTTATCACTTCCCCCAGAAAACCTATCAGGGAGAGCGAACTTAGGTTCCTGGCAGACCTGGTTTTCCCCGGCGGCGCCAGACGCCAAAGTACTCTGACACCGTGTAACCGAATTGCGGGGGTCAGCTACCTCCAAAGACAATCCCTGCATGCGATCAACCAAAGCATTAATAGTTTCCATTTTGCAAACAGCAAGAGAAAAAAAAATGATGGTATGTCGGGTTATAATGTCAAGGTAGGTAAGATAAGGGAAGGAAACAGAACACAGTAAAGCAAACAAAACAACTGACTAGACCCCAAATGCTAGGGAACAAAGGGGTAACCTCCTAGCAATCCCTAAAATACTTTCCCTAAGCTGCTATACCCATGTGCATATCTCGATGGTAGATATGCACATGCCCACGTACCAAAGACTATAACACACTGAACCAAACCCTCAGCTGTATGGAAGAGGGAAAGAGACACCCAGCTCCTTCAACAACCAAAGGAGCTAGCGTCACCCTAGAGGCCTAGTAAAAACAGACACAGAAGGAAAAATGGAAAAGGACTTATCTAGAGATGTGTTGGAGCAGACGATCCTCCAAACTTCCAGAGCTCACACAAGGCAGAACTATAACCCGCAAAGGCTATAGGGAGAGGGAGGAATAAATAGCCTCACCAATTACCTAAAGAACAACACCTGGGAAGAGGTGGGATTCTGTTCAAACCCACAACAAAACAAACTGCCAGATCGAGTCATGTGCAGCAACTCTGACAGATCTCCTCAGAACACCCACAGGGCAGTGCATGACATGAGGTAACAGTTTGATTGGTGCTATTTTGGACTACATATTACTTTTTTGATCACTTTTTATACAAGTCTTTGGGAAGTGAGGTGGGAAAATCCTGAAGATAATTGGGGGTCCGATCAAGCACAGGCCACATTGGTGGGGGGAATTGACTTAGGGGGGGTGTATAACATATACATTATGCAAGGGTCTGATCCCCACAGTCACAAACTCTGTGTAACCGGCATTACTATCCTCTAATTGGCTAGTCTGTACAGACCACCCTCATTGGTCCCAGGCCGGTTAGCTGAGATCCTTGGCTGTGTGTAACAGTGGGGTCTCAGCACTGTCTCCATATGTATAGACATGGTGACAGTTTAATGCCATGATGAATATACTCATCATGGGGGCACTAAGTAGAAGTAGATAATATACATCATATAGCGTTAAGGGGTTAAGGACCATCTGCTCCCGATAATGGAGAATTTTTGTAAGCTTTGGAATATGAAAAAGCAGAACACATGTGCCTTTGCGGTTTCATATTAAACACGCTGTATGATAACGCTGTTATAAGTGTGTTTCCCCACAGATATGTATGTCAGAGTCACTTAGACATCATTTACTATTGCTGTCATTGTGTTCATGAGCTTGGGGGGGGAAGGCGGGGGGAGCAAAAATTCATTAAAAATTAACAAAAAGAGATAATATGTTTTCATAAAAATTCTAGTTACCCCCTCTAAGTCCTAAGAGACTAGAGGGGATTATGTACCAATTTCCAGGACAATTTGAGTCACTTTGGCGAACCAAACTTTTTCCAATTTGGCAATTTAGAACCAAACTGAATCTGGACTGGTTCGCTCATATTTGGATGTGAGGAGAAGCTGATTATACAGTCATGTAGTGTAGACAGGAGGAGAGGAGAAGCTGATCATACAATCATGTAGTGTAGACAGGAGGATGAGAGGAGAAGCTGATCATATAGTCATGTAGTGTAGACAGGAGGAGAGGAGAAGCTGATCATACAGTCATGTAGTGTAGACAGGAGGAGAGGAGAAGCTGATCATACAGTCATGTAGTATAGACAGGAGGAGAGGAGAAGCTGATCATACAGTCATGTAGTGTAGACAGGAGGAGAGGAGAAGCTGATCATACAATCATGTAGTGTAGACAGGAGGATGAGAGGAGAAGCTGATCATACAGTCATGTAGTGTAGACAGGAGGATGAGAGGAGAAGCTGATCATACAGTCATGTAGTGTAGACAGGAGAGGAGAAGCTGATCATACAGACATGTAGTGTAGACAGGAGGTGAGGAGAAGCTGATCATACAGTCATGTAGTGTAGACAGGAGGAGAGGAGAAGCTGATCATACAGTCATGTAGTGTAGACAGGGGGAGAGGAGATGCTGATTATACAGTCATGTAATGTAGACAGGAGGAGGAGAGGAGAAGCTGATCATACAGTCATGTAGTGTAGACAGGAGGAGAGGAGAAGCTGATCATACAGTCATGTAGTGTAGACAGGAGAGGAGAAGCTGATCATACAGTCATGTAGTGTAGACAGGAGGAGAGGAGAAGCTGATCATACAGTCATGTAGTGTAGACAGGGGGAGAGGAGAAGCTGATCAGACAGTCATGTAGTGTAGACAGGAGGAGAGGAGATGCTGATCATACAGTCATGTAGTGTAGACAGGAGAGGAGAAGCTGATCATACAGTCATGTAGTGTAGACAGGAAGAGAGGAGAAGCTGATCATACAGTCATGTAGTGTAGACAGGAGGAGAGGAGAAGCTGATCATACAGTCATGTAGTGTAGACAGGAGGAGAGGAGAAGCTGATCATACAGTCATGTAGTGTAGACAGGAGGAGAGGAGATGCTGATCATACAGTCATGTAGTGTAGACAGGAGGAGAGGAGAAGCTGATCATACAGTCATGTAGTGTAGACAGGGGGAGAGGAGAAGCTGATCAGACAGTCATGTAGTGTAGACAGGAGGAGAGGAGAAGCTGATCATACAGTCATGTAGTATAGACAGGAGGAGAGGAGAAGCTGATCATACAGTCATGTGGTGTAGACAGGAGGAGAGGAGATGCTGATCATACAGTCATGTAGTGTAGACAGGAGAGGAGAAGCTGATCATACAGTCATGTAGTGTAGACAGGAGGAGAGGAGATGCTGATCATACAGTCATGTAGTGTAGACAGGAGGAGAGGAGAAGCTGATCATACAGTCATGTAGTGTAGACAGGGGGAGAGGAGAAGCTGATCAGACAGTCATGTAGTGTAGACAGGAGGAGAGGAGAAGCTGATCATACAGTCATGTAGTATAGACAGGAGGAGAGGAGAAGCTGATCATACAGTCATGTAGTGTAGACAGGAGGAGAGGAGATGCTGATCATACAGTCATGTGGTGTAGACAGGAGGAGAGGAGATGCTGATCATACAGTCATGTAGTGTAGACAGGAGAGGAGAAGCTGATCATACAGTCATGTAGTGTAGACAGGAGGAGAGGAGATGCTGATCATACAGTCATGTAGTGTAGACAGGAGAGGAGAAGCTGATCATACAGTCATGTAGTGTAGATAGGAGGAGAGGAGAAGCTGATCAGACAGTCATGTAGTGTAGACAGGAGGAGAGGAGAAGCTGATCATACAGTCATGTAGTATAGACAGGAGGAGAGGAGAAGCTGATCATACAGTCATGTGGTGTAGACAGGAGGAGAGGAGATGCTGATCATACAGTCATGTAGTGTAGACAGGAGAGGAGAAGCTGATCATACAGTCATGTAGTGTAGACAGGAGGAGAGGAGAAGCTGATCATACAGTCATGTAGTGTAGACAGGAGGAGAGGAGAAGCTGATCATACAGTCATGTGGTGTAGACAGGAGGAGAGGAGATGCTGATCATACAGTCATGTAGTGTAGACAGGAGAGGAGAAGCTGATCATACAGTCATGTAGTGTAGACAGGAGGAGAGGAGAAGCTGATCATACAGTCATGTAGTGTAGACAGGGGGAGAGGAGATGCTGATTATACAGTCATGTAATGTAGACAGGAGGAGAGGAGAAGCTGATCATACAGTCATGTAGTGTAAACAGGAGAGGAGAAGCTGATCATACAGTCATGTAGTGTAGACAGGAGGAGAGGAGATGCTGATCATACAGTCATGTAGTGTAGACAGGAGGTGAGGAGAAGCTGATCATACAGTCATGTAGTGTAGACAGGAGAGGAGAAGCTGATCATACAGATATGTAGTATAGAAAGGAGAGGAGAAGCTGATCATACAGTCATGTAGTATAGAAAGGAGGAGAGGATATGCTGATCATACAGTCATGTAGTATAGAAAGGAGGAGAGGAGATGCTGATCATACAGTCATGTAGTGTAAACAGGAGGAGAGGAGATGCTGATCATACAGTCATGTAGTGTAGACAGGAGGAGAGGAGAAGCTGATCATACAGTCATGTAGTGTAGACAGGAGAGGAGAAGCTGATCATACAGTCATGTAGTGTAGACAGGAGGAGAGGAGAAGCTGATCATACAGTCATGTAGTGTAGACAGGAGAGGAGATGCTGATCATACAGTCATGTAGTGTAGACAGGAGTAGAGGAGAAGCTGATCATACAGTCATGTAGTGTAGACAGGAGAGGAGAAGCTGATCATACAGTCATGTAGTGTAGACAGGAGGAGAGGAGATGCTAATCATATAGTCATGTAGTGTAGACAGGAGGAGAGGAGAAGCTGATCATACAGACATGAAGTATAGAAAGGAGGAGAGGAGATGCTGATCATAAAGTCATGTAGTGTAGACAGGAGGAGGAGAGGAGAAGCTGATCATACAGTCATGTAGTGTAGACAGGAGGAGGAGAGGAGATGCTGATCATACAGTCATGTAGTGTAGACAGGAGGAGAGGAGAAGCTGATCATACAGTCATGTAGTGTAGACAGGAGGAGAGGAGAAGCTGATCATACAGTCATGTAGTGTAGACAGGAGGAGAGGAGATGCTGATCATACAGTCATGTAGTGTAGACAGGAGGAGAGGAGAAGCTGATCATACAGTCATGTAGTGTAGACAGGAGAGGAGAAGCTGATCATACAGTCATGTAGTGTAGACAGGAGGAGAGGAGAAGCTGATCATACAGTCATGTAGTGTAGACAGGAGGAGAGGAGAAGCTGATCATACAGTCATGTAGTGTAGACAGGAGGAGAGGAGAAGCTGATCATACAGTCATGTAGTGTAGACAGGAGGAGGAGAGGAGAAGCTGATCATACAGACATGTAGTAAAGAAAGGAGGAGAGGAGAAGCTGATCATACAGACATGTAGTGTAGACAGGAGGAGGAGAGGAGAAGCTGATCATACAGTCATGTAGTGTAGACAGGAAAGGAGAAGCTTATCATACAGACATGTAGTATAGACAGGAGGAGAGGAGAAGCTGATCATACAGTCATGTAGTGTAGACAGGAGGAGAGGAGATGCTGATCATACAGTCATGTAGTGTAGACAGGAGGAGAGAAGAAGCTGATCATACAGTCATGTAGTGTAGACAGGAGGAGAGGAGATGCTGATCATACAGTCATGTAGTGTAGACAGGAGGAGAGGAGAAGCTGATCATACAGTCATGTAGTGTAGACAGGAGGAGAGGAGAAGCTGATCATACAGTCATGTAGTGTAGACAGGAGGAGAGGAGAAGCTGATCATACAGTCATGTAGTGTAGACAGGAGGAGAGGAGAAGCTGATCATACAGTCATGTAGTGTAGACAGGAGAGGAGAAGCTGATCATACAGTCATGTAGTGTAGACAGGAGGAGAGGAGACGCTGATCATACAGTCATGTAGTGTAGACAGGAGAAGCTGATCATACAGTCATGTAGTGTAGACAGGAGGAGAGGAGAAGCTGATCATACAGTCATGTAATGTAGACAGGAGGAGAGAAGAAGCTGATCATACAGTCATGTAGTGTAGACAGGAGGAGAGGAGACGCTGATCATACAGTCATGTAGTGTAGACAGGAGGAGAGGAGAAGCTGATCATACAGACATGTAGTGTAGACAGGAGGAGAGGAGAAGCTGATCATACAGTCATGTAGTGTAGACAGGAGAGGAGAAGCTGATCATACAGTCATGTAGTGTAGACAGGAGGAGAGGAGAAGCTGATCATACAGACATGTAGTGTAGACAGGAGGAGAGGAGAAGCTGATCATACAGACATGTAGTGTAGACAGGAGGAGAGGAGAAGCTGATCATACAGTCATGTAGTGTAGACAGGAGAGGAGAAGCTGATCATACAGTCATGTATAGTAGACAGGAGGAGAGGAGAAGCTGATCATACAGACATGTAGTGTAGACAGGAGGAGAGGAGAAGCTGATCATACAGACATGTAGTGTAGACAGGAGGAGAGGAGAAGCTGATCATACAGTCATGTAGTGTAGACAGGAGGAGAGGAGAAGCTGATCATACAGTCATGTAGTGTAGACAGGAGGAGAGGAGATGCTAATCATATAGTCATGTAGTGTAGACAGGAGGAGAGGAGAAGCTGATCATACAGTCATGTAGTGTAGACAGGAGGAGAGGAGAAGCTGATCATACAGTCATGTAGTGTAGACAGGAGAGGAGAAGCTGATCATACAGTCATGTAGTGTAGACAGGAGGAGAGGAGAAGCTGATCATACAGTCATGTAATGTAGACAGGAGGAGAGAAGAAGCTGATCATACAGTCATGTAGTGTAGACAGGAGGAGAGGAGACGCTGATCATACAGTCATGTAGTGTAGACAGGAGGAGAGGAGAAGCTGATCATACAGTCATGTAGTGTAGACAGGAGAGGAGAAGCTGATCATACAGTCATGTAGTGTAGACAGGAGGAGAGGAGAAGCTGATCATACAGTCATGTAGTGTAGACAGGAGGAGAGGAGATGCTGATCATACAGTCATGTAGTGTAGATATGAGAGGAGAAGCTGATCATACAGTCATGTAGTGTAGACAGGAGGAGAGGAGAAGATGATCATACAGTCATGTAGTGTAGACAGGAGGAGAGGAGAAGCTGATCATACAGTCATTTAGTGTAGACAGAAGGAGAGGAGAAGCTGATCATACAGACATGTAGTGTAGACAGGAGGAGAGGAGAAGCTGATCATACAGTTATGTAGTGTAGACAGGAGGAGAGGAGAAGCTGATCATACAGTCATGTAGTGTAGACAGGAGAGGAGAAGCTGATCATACAGTCATGTAGTGTAGACAGGAGAGGAGAAGCTGATCATACAGTCATGTAGTGTAGACAGGAGGAGAGGAGAAGCTGATCATACAGACATGTAGTGTAGACAGGAGGAGAGGAGAAGCTGATCATACAGTCATGTAGTGTAGACAGAAGGAGAGGAGAAGCTGATCATACAGTCATGTAGTGTAGATATGAGAGGAGAAGCTGATCATACAGTCATGTAGTGTAGACAGGAGGAGAGGAGAAGCTGATCATACAGTCATGTAGTGTAGACAGGAGGAGAGGAGAAGCTGATCATACAGTCATGTAGTGTAGACAGAAGGAGAGGAGAAGCTGATCATACAGACATGTAGTGTAGACAGGAGGAGAGGAGAAGCTGATCATACAGTCATGTAGTGTAGACAGGAGAGGAGAAGCTGATCATACAGTCATGTATAGTAGACAGGAGGAGAGGAGAAGCTGATCATACAGACATGTAGTGTAGACAGGAGGAGAGGAGAAGCTGATCATACAGACATGTAGTGTAGATAGGAGGAGAGGAGAAGCTGATCATACAGTCATGTAGTGTAGACAGGAGGAGAGGAGATGCTAATCATACAGTCATGTAGTGTAGACAGGAGGAGAGGAGAAGCTGATCATACAGTCATGTAGTGTAGACAGGAGGAGAGGAGAAGCTGATCATACAGTCATGTAGTGTAGACAGGAGAGGAGAAGCTGATCATACAGTCATGTAGTGTAGACAGGAGGAGAGGAGAAGCTGATCATACAGACATGTAGTGTAGAGAGGAGGAGAGGAGAAGCTGATCATACTGCTGTGTACTGGAGTTGGTCTTCGTTCACACCTTTGTTTTTCACTTAAGTGTGCTGTCCGCATTTTCTGCAGCTAGCATACCCACCCAGTGATTTTAATCTGTCTGTTCACAACTATCAGTATTTTTTTACTGACCGTGGGTCAGTCAAAAAAATCACGGAGACAGGCCTTACTTTGACCCATGATGCAGACTAAACATGCCCATTATAGTCTATGGATCCATGAAAACCACAGATAAAACAGATGGCATCAGTTTTGTGTCCGTATTTGGTCTGTTTTTCACTGACCACTAATAGCAGAAGATCCGGAAATGAACTTGAGCAGCAGAGGATAAAAACCGGACACTTGGACCAAACACGGACATCTGCATCGATGAAACACAGAGTGATTTTTTTCCCGGACGTCACACGCACAGCCCTTAGAGGGGGTTTTATGGTTGAGATCTATATGACTAATCCTTCAGAACGTGTCCGAAGTGAGACCTATAAATGTGGAAATGGCCAGCATTATCATGGTTTATTATGTTATGGTCCTAGGAATATGTGTACGTGTCAAGCCCCCTGAGGAGGTCTATCTATGCCTAGGTTCAGGTCTAGCACTGGGGTCCTGCATTTTGGGGAGTTTGCTGATGATACTTCTATATACAGTATTTTGTGTGTAACATGTATACATTGGAGGTGCGACTTTTTATATGGCTTTGATTTTAGTGTATTTTTATGTTCTAGTACATACAAAAGACACATCACGCATAAGTACATATCTAGTAACATCTGTGATAAAACTGAAGACCTGAGCTCCATACTCTGCAGCCCATAAGCCTAAATGTAGATCCAAAAACTCAGAAGCCATATGTGCATTTTAACCTTGCCCTTGTCATTGCCAATGCCATTATGGATGGTGACTTGTACTCACCCAAACCTTCAGGGTTCACCCAGGAGATCCACAGCAGGTACAGGCAGAGGAAGCTGAGGGTTTTAGCTTCCATTGTTCTGCTTGCAGTCTTCGCGTATTGTGTGGTTACTGTGCAGGAAATATTTTGTTGGCGTGTGTCAGGTGCAGATTATGGGAGGTACAGGCTTTGTGGTAGTCTTCATAAAGGAAGCGCACCATTTGTCATGTATGTAGGTGGATAACAGTTTCTTCTTCTGATGTTCTCTCCATGATCTGATCACATAATCACTTCTAGGTCACAGTGGTGATCTATGGATTAGTAATATGAAGCACCCACCATATAATAAGCTGCCGTCAGTCAGTGCTCGAAGGGCAACATATGCAGAGACAGGGGAGCAGAGGATGGGAAGACTGGTAGTGGCTATGATGGTGGTAGTGGTACTCACAGTTTGCAGTGGCGTCCCCAGGGGCCATACAGTGATAGGAGGGTGCACCCTTTTTTCTCTTTCGGCACACCCTGGACTATCTGGGGCTTCTGCCTGGTGTTAGGTAGGGTGCAAGGCAGGAGATAAGGTGTAGGAGCTGGCAGATGTATGATGGAGTCAACAATCAGGCCCATTGGTTGCAATAAATAAAGTCTCTTTACCAGTGGTGTACATAGAGAAGTAAGGGCCCCATAGCAAGGATCAAACCAGGTTTCCCACACAGGACAGAAGGGTTTCTGCCTAAACCCTTTTCAATGACCCGTGGCCCATTTTTCACTGCCTCATTTGCGAAAAGTTGTTTCCTCAGTAGAAGAAGAGATAATCCCAACTGGGCCCCCTATTGCGCTGGGCCCCATAGCAGTCGCATGGTCTGCCGCTATGGTAGTTACCCCCCTGCTCTTTACGGAGTTGATGATAGGGGCAGTATTACATATAGCAGCCTGTCACGCCCTGCCCTGTGAGTGATCTGAGAAGATCTGTCAGACTTGCTGCATGTGATTCTATCAGACAGATTGCTTTGTAGTGGCTTTGGGCAGGATCCCAGCCCCTCACAGGTTCTGCTCATTAGTTTGTTTGTAATGCTATTTATACCTGCCTCTCACTATAGCCCTTGCGGTTTATAATTTCTCTTGGAGTTCTCTGCTGGTGTTTGGTGGATCTCCTGCTCCCAGTTCGTCTTCCATTAAGTCCTCCTTCCTTCCCTTCTGTTGTTTGTACTGGCTTGGCCTTAGGTAGACGTGGGTTCCTTCATCTTATGCAAGGAACCGGTTGTCTTTTCGCCTGCTCCCTAGCTGAGGGTTTGTGTCAGTTGCAGCAGGGCTTAGGTTCGAGTGCATGAACACTTCTACCATCGAGATTTGTTCATGTTGGTAGCAGTCAGGGAAAGGTTCAGGGATTGTCAGGAGGTGACCTTTCCCTGTTCCCTAGCTGTGGGGCCTAGCCTGCTGTTTTGTTGAATTTTGTTGTATTTGGTTTGCTTCCCTTCTCTCACCTCTCGTGACATTATAAACCGCCCATACCGTAATTTTTTTTCCTTGCTCTGTGCAAAATGGAATCTATTGATACTCTGGTTGATCGCATGCAGGAATTATCTTGGGAGGTAGCAGACCTCCGTAATCGTTGCACTGTGTAGATCTCTGGCATCTGGCGCCGCTGGTGGGAACCAGGTCAGCCTTAACCAAAGATCGCTCTCCCAGATAGGTGGGGAAGTGATAACTTTGTTCGGTTCAGGGAGTCTTGTAAGATTTATTTATGTCTGCGTCGATTTCATCTGGAGATGAAGTTCAAAGAGTGGGGAGTATCATTTATCTGCTTAAAGGTGATGCTCAGTGCTGGGCTCTTTCTTTGCCGATCGGTTCGCTGTCCATCCAATCGGTGGACAAGTTTTTCAGAGCCCTGGGCATGATTTACGATGACCCGGTCAGGGTCTCTCTGGCCGAATCTAATCTGCGTAGCTTGTGTCAGGGGGAACATACTGCTGAGTCATATTGTGCTGAATTTAGAAGATTGGCGACTGACTCAGAGTGGAATGACCCTGCACTCCGTAGTCAGTTCTGTCAGGGGCTGTCTAATAAACTAAAAGACGCCCTTGCGTTTCAATGACAATCCTGATTCTTTAGAAGCGGCCATGACTCTAGCCGATAAGGATTGATAGACTGTCTGAGGGAGAGGTGCTAGGTTCCCCTCAGGCAGGAGGCACTGTCATTTGGGGAATCTGTCCCTCCTGATGCCTCGGGGTACAGTGACACTTGAACCATGGGACTGGAGAGGAACCTATGCAGTTAGGTCAGGTCTCTTCTTGCCTTGGTAATAGGAACTCTAGAGTGCAAGAAGACTGTGTATTTCTGTGGTAAAGAAGGACATTTCGTTAATAGTGTGTCCTTTTATTAAGCCTCAAAGTGGTAATGAAAAACAAAAGGGGGTTCTTTCAAAAGAAAAACAAGTTCCCTTACTCTTTGTAGCAAGAACGAAGAGTCAGAACAGGTATATTTGTATTCTACCTGCAGTACCCGATTCCTCCTGCCTGCCATGGTGGCACTAGACTCTGAAAATATTGAATTAGAAGTATTTGTTGACAGTGGCAGGGGTTAATCTTGTTGATTATCAATTTGTTCAGAGTCATGGTTTTAGAACTAGCGCATTAAGCAAAGAGATATCAGTGTTTGCTATAGATTCCGCTCCTCTCTCGCAAAAAAGTCTTACTCATATTATGCAGGATATTCATTTGAGGGTGGGTGATTCTCATGTTGAATCCATTTCTTGTTTTGTTCTTAAAGGTTTGCCTGCTCCGCTGGTTCTGGGTTTACCATGGTTGACCAAACATAATCCTACCATTGACTAGCAAACTAGACAAATCAGTAATTGGAGTGATTTTTGTATGGACAACTGTCTCGGCGCATCTATTTCTGGGGTATCCATTAAGGTGTTACCTCCGTTTATTTCAGATTTTTTGGACGTATTCTCGGAGGGTGGAGACCAGGAGTTGCCCCCCCCTCCCACCAAGAGTATTATTGTCCGATCAATCTTATTGCCAAAATCTCGGTTATATAATCTTTCCCAACCCGAAAGAGTAGCTATGTGAGAGTATATTGCCAAGAGTTTGACAAAAGGACATATTAGACCATCTAAATCACCTATGGCAGCGGGCTTCTTTTTTGTAAAAAAAACAAACTGACGGTTCACCTTAGACCGTGCCTAGATTTCTGGGAACTGAATCTTATTACTGTCCGTGACCCTTATCCCCTTCCCTTGATTCCGGATCTATTTGATCAGATTGTCGGTGCCAAGGTGTTTTCTAAGTTGGATTTAAGAGGAGCTTATAATCTGATAAGAATCAGGTGAAGGGGATGAATGGAAGACGGCCTTCAATACCCCTGAGGCTCACTTCGAGAACCTGGTTATGCCCTTTGGTTTAACTAATGCCCCGGCAGTCTTTCAGCACTTTATCAGTGACATTTTTCATCATTTGGTGGAGAGGTTTATCGTTGTTTACCTCGATGACATACTAATTTACTCACCCGATATGGAGACTCATCAGGATCATTTCAGACAAGTATTATTGACCCTTTGGGAGAATAAATTGTATGCTAAGTTGGAAAAATGTGGGTTTGCTGTTCAGGAACTGCAGTTTCTGGGTTACTTACTTTCTGCCTCAGGTTTTCGCATGGATCCCGAAAAGGTTTGTGCGATACTAGAATGGGACCGGCCGGAGAATCAGAAAGCTCTGATGCGGTTTTTAGGATTTACTAATTACTACAGGAAGTTCATCTTGAATTATTCCACTATTGTCAAACATTTGACTGATATGACTAGGAAGTGCGCTGACTTCTCTGTCTGGTCAGAAGAGGCATTACAGGCTTTTTCTGCAATTAAGGAATGTTTTGCTTCCACTCCCATTCTGATGCAACCCGATGTGTCTCAACCCTTCATTGTGGAGGTTGACGCGTCAGAAGTGGGAGTCGGAGCAGTTTTGTCGCAGGGTCTCTCTCCTAGCAAATGGCGTCCGTGTGCTTTTTTCTCTAAGAAACTCTCTGCTGCCGAAATAAATTATGATGTTGGGAATAGAGAGTTGTTGGCCATCAAATTGGCCTTTGAGGAATGGGGTCATTGGCTAGAAGGAGCGATTCATCCGATTACGGTAATTACTGACCATAAGAATCTGGCTTACCTGCAATCAGCAAAACGTCTGAACCCTAGGCAGTCCAGGTGGTCATTGTTTTCTTTATCGGGTTTAATTTTGTGGTCACTTATAATCCTGGGATCAAAAACGTCAAAGCGGATGCTCTGTCACGTAGCTTTCCTGGCGGGGGAGATTCGGAGGATCCCGCTCCGATTTTGGCTGATGGGGTGGTGGTATCCACTCTTTATCCCGAGCTGGAGGTGGAAGTGTTGGGGGCTCAAGGTGAGGCACCTGATTCCTGTCCTCTAGTGAAGTTGTTTGCTCCTTCAGAACTGCGACACAAGGTGTTCAAGGAACATCATGATACTGTCCTTGCGGGACACCCTGGGAGTAGATCCACAGTGGATCTTATTTCCCGGATATTCTGGTGGCCAGGTTTGCGTAAATGTGTTGAGGGCTATGTAGCAGCTTGTGAGACCTGTGCACGCGCTAAGGTAGCTCACAATCGGCCATCAGGATCTCTTCTTCCGTTGTCCATTCCATCTCATCCTTGGACGCATTTGTCCATGGACTTTATCACTGATTTACCAAGTTCCTCTGGGAAAACTGTGATTTTGGTGGTGGTGGACCGCTTCAGTAAGATGGCTCACTTTGTACCATTAACTGGTTTGCCCAATGCTAAAACTCTCGCTCAGGTGTTTATTGATAACATTGGGAAATTACACGGCATTCCCTCTGATGTGGTGTCTGATAGGGGGACACAATTTGTTTCCAGGTTTTGTAAGGCGTTTTGTACTTGTCTGGGTATTCAGTTGTCTTTCTCTTCGGCTTTCCATCCTCAGTCGAATGGACAAACTGAGCGCACTAACCAGAACCTGGAGACTTATTTGAGGTGTTTTGTCGCTGAGAATCAGGAAGAATGGTCCTCGTTTTTGTCCTTGGCTGAGTTTGCCTTGAATAACCGTAGACAGGAGTCAACTGATAAGTCACCATTTTTTGGCGCATATGGTTTTCACCCTCAGTTTGGTACTTTTTCTGGGACTGAATCTTCTGGTATACCTGAAGAGGAGAGATTCTCTTCTTCGTTGTCTTCTATCTGGCGGAAGATTCAGGTTAATTTGAAAAAGATGGGCGAAAGATATAAACGGATGGCTGACAAGAGACGTATGACTGGTCCGGACCTGTGTGTGGGTGATTTGGTGTGGTTGTCCACTAAGAACATTAAGTTGAAAGTACCCTCTTGGAAGTTGGGCCCAAGATTTATTGGTCCTTACAAAATCTCGGCCATTATTAATCCGGTGGCGTTTCGTCTGGAACTTCCGCAGGCCTGGAAGATCCATAATGTGTTTCACAGGTCCTTGTTGAAGAAGTATGTTGAACCTGCTGAACCATAGTTTCAGATCTCCAGAATACTCAACTCGCGTGTTCTTCGGGGTTCCCTTCAGTACCTGGTGCATTGGAGGGGATACGGTCCTGAGGAAAGAATGTGGGTTCCGGCTAATGATGTCAATGCTAGCCGACTTGTGAACGCCTTTCACAGGGCACACTCGGATAAAGTTGGTCCTGGGTGCCCGGAGGTCACCCCTAGAGGAGGGGGTTCTGTCACGCCCTGCCCTGTGAGTGATCTGAGAAGATCTGTCAGACTTGCTGCACGTGAATCTATCTGACAGATTGCTTTGTTGTGGCTTTGAGCAGGATCCCAGCCCCTCACAGGTTCTGCTCATTAGTTTGTTTGTGATGCTATTTATACCTGCCTCTCACTATAGCCCTTGCGGTTTATAGTTTATCCTGGAGATCTCTGCTGATGTTTGGTGGATCTCCTGCTCCCAGTTCGTCTTCAGTTAAGTCTTCCTTCCTTCACTTCTGTTGTTTGTACTGGCTTGGCCTTAGGTAGACACGGGTTCCTTCATCTTGTGCAAGGAACCGATTGTCTTTTTGCCTGCTCCCTAGCTGAGGGTTTGTGTCAGTTGCAGCAGAGCTTAGGTTCGAGTGCATGAACACTTCTACCATCGAGATTTGTTCATGTTGGTAGCAGTCAGGGAAAAGTTTAGGGATTGTCAGAAGGTGACCTTTCCCTGTTCCCTAGCTGTGGGGCCTAGCCTGCTGTTTTGTTTAATTTTGTTGTATTTGGTTTGCTTCCCTCACCTCTCGTGACATTATGAACTGCCCATACCGTCATTTTTTCTCCTTGCTCCGTGCAAAATGGAATCTATTGATACTCTGGTTGATCGCATGCAGGAATTATCTTGGGAGGTAGCAGACCTCTGTAATTGTTTAATTTTGTTATGTTTGGTTTGCTTCCCTTCCCTCACCCTCCGTGACACAGCCTAAGGCACAACTCCAAAAAATATAGCACTACAGTGTAATCTTCTCCCACTCGAAGGGTTAGGGTTATGCAGCATAAATGATGGTAGTTGTTGTACTCCCTAGCTCTCATTCTAAGGTCACATTGCAGTGTCTCAACCAAACCACAGTCATTTAATTAGGTTCTTCTTAAAGGAGTTGGTGTCACGGTCATATTGTTGTTTGACCATGACGTGGTTGCCGTGCAGACTCGTTGCTGGTGGCAATGTGTAGTTTTTGGTTTGCACGTGCAATTCCCCTTTAAGGTGTGCCTGCTGTTTGGTGTGCTAGGGGTTAATCTTCTAGCTGGTGGGGATTATGGTGTGTCCTGGGTGTGGCCGCAAGCTTGTTATATACCGGTGGCTTCCAGGCTGGGGGCAGTTGTTCTACAGCCTTGTCTGGTGATGGAGCTCTGCTCTTTGCCTGGGTGATTCTGCCCAGTCCTTGAGGGCCACCTTATGGAACATAAATTGTCTTTCCTTATGTTTGCTCCCGGTTCCCTACCTCTCTTTTTATTTGTTAGGTATGGGTTTATGTTCAGGGTGTGTTGTACGTCTTCATGGTTGTTACATGTCTGGGCTGTTGTTGGTGTTTGTCCCTACATGTATGCTTGACGTTTGCCCTGTATGTTGATGCCTGTATGCAGCGCTGCTTGGGGCTGCCATGCACTGTGTGAGCATGGGGGGCTCTGGCAGAGTTGGTATGCTGGATTCCTGTGTGGGTTGTTTGTACTGTGACCTGCTGTGTGTTCGGGCTCCAGATGCACGGGTTCCAGTTGTGGAGGCTTCGGCAGGTAAGTGAGTTGTCTTGTTATTCTTACCTGACGATCCTCTTGCTGTATACGGTCTCTCCCTTTCCCTGCTTCTAGGCCTTTAGAGACTCTGTCACGGCCTATGGTATGTTGTGTGACACTTTCCTGCATTTGGTTGTCCGTGGCAACGTGTGGTGTTGAGTGCGTGTGGTGGCAGTGTCCCAGCCCTATGGCTGATCCCCAGGACATGATTGTCACACATGCCGTTGCCCGCGGCAACAGGCGTAGTGTGTGGTTTATGTGTGTATTCCCCTTTAAGTGGCCGTCTTCCCTTGCCTTGTGTTTGAAGGGTTAATTCCCTTCTGTGTGTGTGAACACTGGGTGTGTTTGTTGGGTGTGGCTACTTGGGCCTATAAAGCCTCAGTGTTTAGCACGTGTCTGAGGGGTACTTCAGCCATGGTTAGCTGGAGCAGCCTCCTGTGTATTCCACCTGCCAGTGGGGGCCACCCTTGTGGTCATAGGTTTTATACTGATGTTCACCTGATGTTTTCCTTTCTTATCTGTTATTGCAACTATGGATGTCCTGGTTACCTGTGTGATATGTGTGCTTTGTCCCTGAGTGTTTTGTGGACATTAGTTGTCATGCATGGGTTCCAGTCAGCGTGGCTGTGACAGGTACGTTTGGAACTACTTTAGTTCGCCTGTCATATCTGCATGTTGTATTTGTTCCCCATTCCTTGCAGCTTGGCCAGTGAGACTCCTGTTCCTCCGCGTCCAGAAGGAACAGGTCGTCTTACCCTCACTCCTAGTTCAGGGACCGGTCGGAGGGTGAGTAAGGATTTGAGGTTCCTGAGCATGGGCCCTCCTACCTTCAAGGTCGGCCCATGCAGCTAGGAGTTAGGGACGGATTAGGGATGTTCTAGGAGGTGACCTGCTCCCTAATTCTCTCGTCCTGGCCGAGCAGCCGCTAACATCTTCTGGCATCGCACGGCTGAGGGTTTTCCCCATCCTCAGCCGTGACAGACTCCTGTTCATCCGTGTCTGGGAAGAACAGGTCGTCTCTCCCCTGCTCCTATGTGAGGGATGTCTAGGGCGACTCAGGTTATTAAGTATCCAGGGTATGAGCTGTCCCACCATCAGGGTCCGCTCATACGGTTAGGATATAGGGAGACTATTAGGGATGCAATAGGAGGCGACCTGCTCCCTTTTCCATGCTTCCTGGCCTAGTTGCTACCATTATCCCTTTAACATTGTACGGTGGGGGTTTTCCCCCACTCCCCACCGTGACAGTTGTCCGGGTTCAGCTTTTTCACCCTCTGAATGGCCCAGGGCAGGGGATATTATTATTATTTTTTTTCATTTTTACACTGCTAGGCGGATGCTGTTTTACAGGTTAGGGCAGCGCTAAAGCCCGTCCATTAGTGCCTGTGGCATCAGCAAGCTCAGCAGGTAATTCCCAGACTGAGAGGTGCCAATCTAACACACGGATCGTCAGTCTCAAAGTGTGGTGGTTGTTGGAGCAATAATCCTTTCCACATAAACAAGCGAATACCTTGCTGCCTGAAGCTTGCACGGCTGGTTCTAGATCTTCTTATCTTCTTCTTTCAGAGGTTCTCTGATAGTGAAGTTGCTTCTTTGGAAGCCCCAGAGACTGACATTCTGTGAGCCTGGGCCTGTTCTGCAGGCTCTCTGTCATTCACGTCTTTTCCCTTGCTCTTCGTTTTTTGCTCTCAGACTAGACTCTCTCTACCTAAACCGATGGGGACCCTGTCCATCACCCTGTCTCTTTAACAATGGCACCCACTCTGGAGCATGCGCAATATCTGCCAGGTGCCTGCTATTTCACACAGCAGACACCAAGGACAATGTCTGCCATCAGCAATAACACCGATCGCAGATATTTAACCCCTCAGATCCCATGGGCAATTGTGCCCATGACATCTTAATGGTGAAATCCCTGAAAAGCTCCCCCTAGCGGTGATTGAGGGTACTGTTCATTCCCTGCTACAGCCCGCTCATTCTGAAGTATCCAATGTGGCCGCAGCTATGTTTCTATGAAGACCCTGCCTGAGGTGTAAATCTCAGATTGTACTGCTAATGCATTGCAGTCCATGAGAGAAGCGATCTGATGATCGCTTGATCAACTTTCCTAGGACAATTTTAAAAAGTTGAAATAAAAGTTTTTAAAAATATAAAAAATAAAAATTCTAATCACTCCTTTCCCCTTAATTAAAATAAAAATAAACTTTATTAAAATTACCTGTTCGGGCTCCAGTGGCACGATCCTCAGCCTCGGCACGGCCGCATCAGGAGAAACGCACTTCTGAGCCACGCCCCCTGGTGAAGGGACAGCATCCTTAGTTACAGTATGCAATGCTCTGTTTCCCCCTGCAGCGGGAGTGCGCTGGGGGAGATTAGCAGTGGGCTGATTGCTGAGCTGCTCTATTCCTGTGTGCTGTGTTCTTACTAATGGAGCACCGAGTCATGGACCTACAAGGATATGATCCTGGGACTCGGCGCTCTATTTAAATCCCTTCCTGGCCATACACCAGTGCCAGTGATAGTGTCACGGCTGTGTCACGGTATTGTTGTTATTCGCCGTGACACGTGGTTGCCAGGGGCAATGTGTTGCAGCATGTTTTTACCTTTCTCCTGGTTCTTTTCCTGTCTGGTACTGGTGGGGTCAGCTACCTGGCTGGGTGTGGCCACCAGGGCCATCTTTAATGCGGGCAAAAGGGGCAGCTGCCCCGGGCCCAGTTGCTCCTGGGGGGCCCAAGGCAGCTGCCTCTTGAGCACTGCCGGTCGCGCAGTGGGGGAGGGCACGCAGTCCCGCTAGTGATTTTTTTAAGTACGGCGGCAGGTCCTCCCTATATGTTAAGTGCAGCTGCGCTCAATCTCAGAAAACCTACTTAACTACCTTTAACTACTTCTTCCGCTCCGTACTTGTGGGCTGCCCAGGCGTGAGTTCGTTGCGCAATCCCGCGAGACCTGTGAATTCCCGCGGCGGGTCTCGCGGGAGCACGCGCCGACGGGATTGCGCAACAAACTCACGCCTGGGCAGCCCGCAATTAGGGAGCGGAAGAAGTAGTTAGAGGTAGTTAAGTAGGTTTTTTTCTGTCAATATATGCACACACCGGCTTCACTTCAAGGGGAGGGCAATGATTGGGGGATCTGTGGTGCGTACAGCAGTAACTCTGAATTTAGAAAAAAAAAATGGATAATTAATAATGCATACACCGGCTTCATATCTGGGGGGAGGGTTGGGGGGGGGGCGTTGGATCATCTGTGGTGCGGCCGGAGGCCAGGCACTAATGTCTGAATTCAGAAAGTCAACTGGGACTGCCCAAAACGTTCTCCCAAGACATAAAAAACCTCCACTGCCGGGTTTTCCTCACTACAGATGCTGCTCTGCCTCCAAATCACAACAACCTATGTCACAAAAGAGAAAACAAATGTTTGCGGCACTCGCCAAAAAAGTAGCTTCTTTATTTAGACATCATTATTGCAGACATCAAACATTATTGTTGCAGACATGGAGCGGACTTGGCATAGCGCAGGCAACAAGGATCGTGGCGACTGCCGTTTCGTGCCTCAGCGCATTGCATGGTAGGGTGTGGGAAGGCGGGATCCAGGGGGCCCAAGTAAATTCTTGCCCAGGGTCCTATTAATATTAAAGTTGGCCCTGGTGGCCACTAGGGGTTTATATTGCCTGTGGCTTTCAGGATGGAGCCAGTTGTCCTCCAGCCTTTGTTGGTACTGGAGCTTTGCTCCTTTGCTGGGTGTTCCATCTGCCCAGTCCTTGAGAGCCACCTAGTGGGACATCGATGTCTCTCTGATGTCTTCCCGTTGTCTCCTTTCCTTCACTATCTGTTTTGTGGTATGGTGTTGTTTATGTATGGGTGGGTGTTGTGATGTCTTGTTTGGTGTTCCATGTTTGGTCTGTCCTTTGGTGAATGCTCTGTTCTGCATGGGTGCTAGACATCTCCCTGTGTATCTGTGCCTTCTGTAAGAGGGCCCCAGGGTTCCCCGGAGGGGGAACTACAAATCATTGAGCAGCTCTGCCTGGGGCCTTTATGCGTCCTGTCCGCATGGGGTTCCAGGCAGTTACTGGTGTGCTGGTTCCTATGTTTGATGTTTGTACTGTGTCCTGTTTGGTGTGTGGGCTGCAGTACATATGCACAGGTTCCAGTCGGGTGGCTGCGGCAGGTAAGTGTGTTGTTCTGGTTCTTACCTGCCGATCCAGTAGCTATTCATGGTCTCCTCTTTTCCCTGCATCTAGGCCGGGTGAGACTCCTGTTCTTCCGTGTCTTGGAGGAACAGGTTGTCTCACTGCCTTTTATTATCTGTAGGGATGTTCAGGAAATCCAAGTTCCAAGGTTCCTGGTTATGAGTCGTCCTACCACCTGGGTCCGCTCATGTGGTCAGGGCCAGGATTAGGGTGGCTGTAGGAGGTGACCTGCTTCATTTTCCCTGTGTCCAGGCCTAGTTGCATTTCCCGTTACCTTCGGTGTTCGGTGGGGAGTTTCCCCAATTCCCCACCGTGACAGATTGTCTTGTTTGGCTCACTAGCTAGGTTTCTTGTTCCCTGTTCCTGCATTTGGTACTGATCTTGTCTTGTTTTCTGACCACTCTTTGTCTCACGTGTTTAGTACTGTCTGGTTCTGATGTCGGCTTGTCTTCTGACCACTCTCTGTCTCATGTGTTGGGTACTGTGCAGCCCGTCTGGTTCTGATCTCGGCTTCTCTTCTGACTAGGGATGATAGAGCACCAAAGTGCTCGGGTGTTCTGGCTGATCACATCGGGATGCTCGGGTGCTCTACCGAGCACCCGAGTATAATGGAAGTCCATGGGAGAACCCTAGCATTAAACCAAGCACCCCCTGCTCTGAAGAGTGAAGGGTGCCTGGTTCATAGGAAAAGGTCAGAAATTGATAGAAACACCACCAAAATGGTTCGGGAGCAGCATGGGGAGGATGTCTCGATGCATCTTGGACTCCCAGGTCACTGCTGGGAACCATGTTCTCCGAGTAGTAAGCCACTTTTACAGACTGACAATAATACGCACAAACATTTTTGGAGGAAAAATTGTTAAGAAACATTCTTTCCTGTATATTTACTTATATAAAGTGAAAGTGCTGCCAGAAATTACAAGGAAGAGGCACTCCGATACAACCTGTATATCACATAATGGAGGGCCTCATTCACATTGTAGTACAATAGTTCAGGTAGTGGGACTCCTACACTCAAAAAGCCTATGCACTAAGTAAAAGGGCTGCCAAAAATTATAAGGAATCGGTACTCCAAAACACCCTTTGTTACACATAAAGGAGGGCATCATACACACCCTTGAAAAATGATGATTGATGGCCTGCTGGTGACCCTCAAAAACATTTGGAGCAAGGGCCTGCTGATCTGACCATCTAAAACATTAGGGGCAAGGGCCTGCCGGATTGGTGACTCTAGATAACCTCTGGGTGATTGCACATCACCGTGATGGCGACAATCCATTTGGATGTCTGCCCTATCAACTTTCGATGTTCTTTTCTGCGCCTACCATAGTGATCATGGGTAACGGGCAATCAGGATTCGATGCCGGAGAGGGAGCCTGAGAAAGGGCTACCACATCCAAGGGAGGTCAAAGGCTGAAATCTGATCAGCTGTTGTTACCTTGCCCCTTTTTTTCCTAATTGTAAACCACCCAGGGAGGGTGGGTCAAGTTATTAAAGCACAAGCATCCAAGGAAGGCAGAAGGCACGCGGCAATTACCCACTCCCGACTCGGAGAGGTAGTGACGATAAATAACAATACAGCACTCCTAAGTGGCCCTGTTATTAGAATGAGTGCACTTTCCGTTAATAAGGATCTATTGGAGGGAAAGTCTGGTGCCAAAGGCAGCCTAACATGAAGTCAGCCATGAGTACCAACAGGCAAGACTTCGCTATCATCATCAGAAGGTGAGCTGACCCTGTAAAAGATTGTAGGTGAGGGCCTGCAGGTGAGCTGACCCTGTAAAACATTTTATGTGAGGGCCTGCAGTTGAGCTGACCCTGTAAAAGATTTTAGGTGAGGGCCTGCAGGTGACCTGACCCTGTAAAACATTATATATGAGGGCCTACAGTTGAGCTGACCCTGTAAAAGATTTTAGGTGAGGACCTGCAGGTGACCTGACCCTGTAAAACATTATATGTGAGGGCCTGCAGTTGAGCTGACCTTGTAAAACATTATATGCGAGGGCCTGCAGTTGAGCTGACCCCGTAAAACATTATATGCGAGGGCCTGCAGGTGAGCTGACCCTGTAAAAGATTTTAGGTGAGGACCTGCAGGTGACCTGACCCTGTAAAACATTATATGTGAGGGCCTGCAGTTGAGCTGACCCTGTAAAACATTATATGCGAGGGCCTGCAGTTGAGCTGACCCCGTAAAACATTATATGCGAGGGCCTGCAGTTGAGCTGACCTTGTAAAATATTATATGCGAGGGCCTGCAGTTGAGCTGACCTTGTAAAACATTATATGCGAGGGCTTGCAGTTGAGCTGACCTTGTAAAATATTATATGCGAGGGCTTGCAGTTGGGCTGACCCTGTAAAACCTTATATGTGAGGGCATATATGCGAGGACATTATGTGCGACAAATAAGAATGTTGATATGATGGAAGAGGAGGAGGAGGGTGAGAAAAGGAAGATTTAACCATATACCCTTTATTGTGGTGGAAGGGGTGCATGGGAATACAGTGTATTCAGTACATTAAACAACACACTTAAAGTGCCTTTGTTCATCCGCTTTCCTTTGGTAGAGTTGAGAAGTCTGGGGCAATCCAGGCCTTGTTCAACCTGTCAGCATTTTCAGTTGACAGGCGGATACGCTTATCTGTTATAATGCCACCAGCAGCACTAAATACCCGCTCAGACAAATGCTGGCGGCAGGGCAGGCCAGCACCTTCAAGGCGTAGAGCGCCAGTTCGTGCCATGTGTCCAGCTTGGATACCCAGTAGTTGTAAGGCACAGAGGGATCATTGAGGACGCTGACACGGTCTGCTACGTACTCCTTCACCATCTTCCAAAACTTTTCCCTCCTTGTGGCACTAGGCTGCGCATCAGGATGAGGGTGCTGGCGGGGTGTCATGAAACTGTCCCAGGCCTTGGAGAGTGTTGCCCTGTCTCTGTTGGAACTGCTGTGTGTTCCCCTCGTCTCCCCTCCTTGGTTGGCCAAGAAAAGTTGTCAGATCAAAATTTTTGGAGCAATTTTTCAACAAGGACCTTCTGGTATTGCACCGTTTTGCTCATCCTCTCCACCTGAGGAATGAGAGATGAGAAGTTCTCTTTGTAGCGGGGGTCGAGAAGGGTGAACACCCAGTAATCCGTGTTGTCTAAAATGGGTATAACGCGTGGGTCGCGGGAAAGGCAGCCTAACATGAAGTCAGCCATGTGTGCCAGAGTACCAACAGGCAAGACTTCTCTGTCGTCATCAGGAGGATCACTCTCAATCTCCTCATCCTCTTCTGCCCACCCATGCTAAACAGATGGAATTAAACTTCCATGGGTACTACCCTCTGTAACAGAGCCAACCGTCTCCTGCTCCTCCTCTTCATCGTCCAATTTGCGCTGAGAAGACGGACGGAGGTTGGTCTGGCTATCACCCTGTGTAATGTCTTCTTCCCCCATTTCCACCTCTTCCACATACAAAGCATCTTCCTTAATTGTGAGCAGCGAGCGTTTGAGTAGACACAGAAGTGGGATCGTTACGCTGATAATAGCGTTATCGCTGCTTACTGTGATGTTGTGATAGATCACTGTGACCTTTCCCCTTTTTCTCCTGATGCATGATGGGGAGGAGGAGCTGTACCAGGAAGTCAGACAGTGTGTGTGAGGGAACTGGAAGCCGACACATGAGGCTGAGAAGGGATTACATCTGATAAGGACAGAAGCTGTTGGAATAAGACTCCTCCATGTAAGAAGCCATAATGTTCTGAGTAATAAACCTTGCTCTGGTTAAGTAGTACATCGGCCTGTGTGCGTAACTTGTTGAGCAGATACCGGCAGCATTGCCAGCAGCACCTGAGAGACACAGAGTGTCCAGGGGACATAACAGGGAGTGTATAGGGAGTGTGTACAGAGTGTATAGGCAGCGTGTACAGAGTGTATAGGGAGTGTGTACAGAGTGTATAGGGAGTGTATAGGGAGTGTGTACAGAGTGTATAGGGAGTGTGTACAGAGTGTATAGGGAGTGTGTACAGAGTGTATAGGGAGCGTGTACAGAGTGTATAGGGACCGTGTACAGAGTGTATAGGGAGCGTGTACAGAGTGTATAGGCAGCGTGTACAGAGTGTATAGGGAGTGTGTACAGAGTGTATAGGGAGTGTGTACAGAGTGTATAGGGAGTGTGTACAGAGTGTATAGGCAGCGTGTACAGAGTGTATAGGGAGCGTGTACAGAGTGTATAGGGAGCGTGTACAGAGTGTATAGGGAGTGTGTACAGAGTGTATAGGGAGCGTGTACAGAGTGTATAGGGAGTGTGTACAGAGTGTATAGGGAGTGTGTACAGAGTGTATAGGGAGTGTGTACAGAGTGTATAGGGAGTGTGTACAGAGTGTATAGGGACTGTGTACAGAGTGTATAGGGAGCGTGTACAGAGTGTATAGGGAGTGTGTACAGAGTGTATAGGGAGCGTGTACAGAGTGTATAGGCAGCGTGTACAGAGTGTATAGGGAGTGTGTACAGAGTGTATAGGGAGTGTGTACAGAGTGTATAGGGAGTGTGTACAGAGTGTATAGGGACTGTGTACAGAGTGTATAGGGAGTGTGTACAGAGTGTATAGGGAGTGTGTACAGAGTGTATAGGGAGTGTGTACAGAGTGTATAGGGAGTGTGTACGGAGTGTGTACAGAGTGTATAGGGAGTGTGTACAGAGTGTATAGGGACCGTGTACAGAGTGTATAGGGAGCGTGTACAGAGTGTATAGGGAGTGTGTACAGAGTGTATAGGGAGCGTGTACAGAGTGTATAGGGAGTGTGTACAGAGTGTATAGGGAGTGTGTACAGAGTGTATAGGGAGTGTATAGGAAGTGTGTACAGAGTGTATAGGGAGTGTGTACAGAGTGTATAGGGAGCGTGTACAGAGTGTATAGGGAGCGTGTACAGAGTGTATAGGGAGTGTGTACAGAGTGTATAGGGAGCGTGTACAGAGTGTATAGGGAGTGTGTACAGAGTGTATAGGGACCGTGTACAGAGTGTATAGGGACCGTGTACAGAGTGTATAGGAAGCGTATACAGAGTGTATAGGGAGTGTGTACAGAGTGTATAGGGAGTGTGTACAGAGTGTATAGGGAGCGTGTACAGAGTGTATAGGGAGCGTGTACAGAGTGTATAGGGAGTGTGTACAGAGTGTATAGGGAGCGTGTACAGAGTGTATAGGGAGTGTGTACAGAGTGTATAGAGAGTGTGTACAGAGTGTATAGGGAGTGTGTACAGAGTGTATAGGGAGTGTGTACAGAGTGTATACGGAGTGTGTACAGAGTGTATAGGGAGTGTGTACAGAGTATATAGGGAGTGTGTACAGAGTGTATAGGGAGTGTGTACAGAGTGTATAGGGAGTGTGTACAGAGTGTATAGGGAGCGTGTACAGAGTGTATAGGGAGCGTGTACAGAGTGTATAGGGAGTGTATAGGGAGTGTGTACAGAGTGTATAGGGAGTGTGTACAGAGTGTATAGGGAGTGTGTGCAGAGTGTATAGGGAGTGTGTACAGAGTGTATAGGGAGCGTGTACAGAGTGTATAGGGAGCGTGTACAGAGTGTATAGGGAGCGTGTACAGAGTGTATAGGGAGCGTGTACAGAGTGTATAGGGAGCGTGTACAGAGTGTATAGGGAGCGTGTACAGAGTGTATAGGGAGTGTGTACAGAGTATATAGGGAGCGTGTACAGAGTGTATAGAGAGTGTGTACAGAGTGTATAGGGAGTGTGTACAGAGTATATAGGGAGCGTGTACAGAGTGTATAGAGAGTGTGTACAGAGTGTATAGGAAGTGTGTACAGAGTGTATAGAGAGTGTGTACAGAGTGTATAGAGAGTGTATAGGGAGTGTTTGTACAGAGTATATAGAGAGTGTGTACAGAGTGTATAGGGACTGTGTACAGAGTGTATAGGGACTGTGTACAGAGTGTATAGGGACTGTGTACAGAGTGTATAGGGAGTGTGTAATGAGTGTGTACAGAGTGTATAGGGAGCGTGTACAGAGTGTATAGGGAGTGTGTACAGAGTGTATACGTAGTGTGTACAGAGTGTATAGGGAGTGTGTACAGAGTGTATACGGAGTGTGTACAGAGTGTATAGGGAGTGTGTACAGAGTATATAGGGAGCGTGTACAGAGTGTATAGGGAGCGTGTACAGAGTGTATAGGGAGCGTGTACAGAGTGTATAGGGAGCGTGTACAGAGTGTATAGGGAGTGTGTACAGAGTGTATAGGGAGTGTGTACAGAGTGTATAGGGACTGTGTACAGAGTGTATAGGGAGTGTGTACAGAGTGTATAGGGACTGTGTACAGAGTGTATAGGGAGTGTGTACAGAGTGTATAGGGAGTGTGTAATGAGTGTGTACAGAGTGTATAGGGAGCGTGTACAGAGTGTATAGGGAGCGTGTACAGAGTGTATAGGGAGTGTGTACAGAGTGTATACGTAGTATGTACAGAGTGTATAGGGAGTGTGTACAGAGTGTATACGGAGTGTGTACAGAGTGTATAGGGAGTGTGTACAGAGTGTATAGGGAGTGTGTACAGAGTGTATAGGGAGTGTGTACAGAGTGTATAGGGAGCGTGTACAGAGTGTATAGGGAGCGTGTACAGAGTGTATAGGGAGCGTGTACAGAGTGTATAGGGAGCGTGTACAGAGTGTATAGGGAGCGTGTACAGAGTGTATAGGGAGCGTGTACAGAGTGTATAGGGAGCGTGTACAGAGTGTATAGGGAGCGTGTACAGAGTGTATAGGGAGCGTGTACAGAGTGTATAGGGATGTACAGAGTGTATAGGGACCATGTACAGAGTGTATAGGGAGTGTGTACAGAGTGTATAGGGAGTGTGTACAGAGTGTATAGGGAGTGTATAGGGAGTTTGTACAGAGTGTATAGGGACCGTGTACAGAGTGTATAGGGACCGTGTACAGAGTGTATAGGGAGTGTGTACAGAGTGTATAGGGAGTGTGTACAGAGTGTATAGGGAGCGTGTACAGAGTGTATAGGGACTGTGTACAGAGTGTATAGGCAGTGTGTACAGAGTGTATAGGGAGTGTATAGGGACCGTGTACAGAGTGTATAGGGAGTGTGTACAGAGTGTATAGGGAGTGTGTACAGAGTGTATAGGGACCGTGTACAGAGTGTATAGGGACCGTGTACAGAGTGTATAGGGAGTGTGTACAGAGTGTATAGGGAGTGTATACAGAGTGTATAGGGAGTGTATACAGAAAGTATAGGGAGTGTGTACAGAGTGTATAGGGAGTGTGTACAGAGTGTATAGGGACCGTGTACAGAGTGTATAAGGACCGTGTACAGAGTGTATAGGGGCCGTGTACAGAGTGTATAAGGACCGTGTACAGAGTGTATAGGGACCGTGTACAGAGTGTATAGGGGCCGTGTACAGAGTGTATAGGGACCGTGTACAGAGTGTATAGGGACCGTGTACAGAGTGTATAGGGAGTGTGTACAGAGTGTATAGGGAGTGTGTACAGAGTGTATAGGGAGCGTGTACAGAGTGTATAGGGAGTGTGTACAGAGTGTATAGAGAGTGTGTACAGAGTGTATAGGGAGCGTGTACAGAGTATATAGGGAGTGTGTACAGAGTGTATAGGGAGTGTGTAATGAGTGTGTACAGAGTGTATAGGGAGCGTGTACAGAGTGTATAGGGAGCGTGTACAGAGTGTATAGGGAGCGTGTACAGAGTGTATAGGGAGCGTGTACAGAGTGTATAGGGAGCGTGTACAGAGTGTATAGGGAGCGTGTACAGAGTGTATAGAGAGTGTGTACAGAGTGTATAGGGAGCGTGTACAGAGTGTATAGGGAGCGTGTACAGAGTGTATAGGGAGTGTGTACAGAGTGTATAGGGAGCGTGTACAGAGTGTATAGGGAGTGTGTACAGAGTGTATAGAGAGTGTGTACAGAGTGTATAGGGAGGGTGTACAGAGTGTATAGGGAGCGTGTACAGAGTGTATAGGGAGTGTGTACAGAGTGTATAGAGAGTGTGTACAGAGTGTATAGGGAGGGTGTACAGAGTGTATAGGGAGCGTGTACAGAGTGTATAGGGAGCGTGTACAGAGTGTATAGGGAGCGTGTACAGAGTGTATAGGGAGCGTGTACAGAGTGTATAGGGAGCGTGTACAGAGTGTATAGGGAGCGTGTACAGAGTGTATAGAGAGCGTGTACAGAGTGTATAGGGAGCGTGTACAGAGTGTATAGGGAGCGTGTACAGAGTGTATAGGGAGTGTGTACAGAGTGTATAGGGAGCGTGTACAGAGTGTATAGGGAGTGTGTACAGAGTGTATAGAGAGTGTGTACAGAGTGTATAGGGAGGGTGTACAGAGTGTATAGGGAGCGTGTACAGAGTGTATAGGGAGCGTGTACAGAGTGTATAGGGAGCGTGTACAGAGTGTATAGGGAGCGTGTACAGAGTGTATAGGGAGCGTGTACAGAGTGTATAGAGAGTGTGTACAGAGTGTATAGGGAGCGTGTACAGAGTGTATAGGGAGCGTGTACAGAGTGTATAGGGAGCGTGTACAGAGTGTATAAAGAGCGTGTACAGAGTGTATAGGGAGCGTGTACAGAGTGTATAGGGAGCGTGTACAGAGTGTATAGGGAGCGTGTACAGAGTGTATAGGGAGTGTGTACAGAGTGTATAGGGAGCGTGTACAGAGTGTATAGGGAGCGTGTACAGAGTGTATAGGGAGCGTGTACAGAGTGTATAGGGAGTGTGTACAGAGTGTATAGGGACCGTGTACAGAGTGTATAGGGAGCGTGTACAGAGTGTATAGGGAGTGTGTACAGGGTATAGGGAGCGTGTACAGAGTGTATAGGGAGCGTGTACAGAGTGTATAGGGAGCGTGTACAGAGTGTATAGGGAGCGTGTACAGAGTGTATAGGGAGCGTGTACAGAGTGTATAGGGAGCGTGTACAGAGTGTATAGGGAGCGTGTACAGAGTGTATAGGGAGTGTGTACAGAGTGTATAGGGACCATGTACAGAGTGTATAGGGAGTGTGTACAGAGTGTATAGGGAGTGTGTACAGAGTGTATAGGGAGTGTATAGGGAGTTTGTACAGAGTGTATAGGGACCGTGTACAGAGTGTATAGGGACCGTGTACAGAGTGTATAGGGAGTGTGTACAGAGTGTATAGGGAGTGTGTACAGAGTGTATAGGGAGCGTGTACAGAGTGTATAGGGACTGTGTACAGAGTGTATAGGCAGTGTGTACAGAGTGTATAGGGAGTGTATAGGGACCGTGTACAGAGTGTATAGGGAGTGTGTACAGAGTGTTTAGGGAGTGTATAGGGAGTGTGTACAGAGTGTATAGGGACCGTGTACAGAGTGTATAGGGACCGTGTACAGAGTGTATAGGGAGTGTGTACAGAGTGTATAGGGAGTGTATACAGAGTGTATAGGGAGTGTATACAGAAAGTATAGGGAGTGTGTACAGAGTGTATAGGGAGTGTGTACAGAGTGTATAGGGACCGTGTACAGAGTGTATAAGGACCGTGTACAGAGTGTATAGGGGCCGTGTACAGAGTGTATAAGGACCGTGTACAGAGTGTATAGGGACCGTGTACAGAGTGTATAGGGGCCGTGTACAGAGTGTATAGGGACCGTGTACAGAGTGTATAGGGACCGTGTACAGAGTGTATAGGGAGTGTGTACAGAGTGTATAGGGAGCGTGTACAGAGTGTATAGGGAGCGTGTACAGAGTGTATAGGGAGTGTGTACAGAGTGTATAGAGAGCGTGTACAGAGTGTATAGGGAGCGTGTACAGAGTATATAGGGAGTGTGTACAGAGTGTATAGGGAGTGTGTAATGAGTGTGTACAGAGTGTAAAGAGAGCGTGTACAGAGTGTATAGGGAGCGTGTACAGAGTGTATAGGGAGCGTGTACAGAGTGTATAGGGAGCGTGTACAGAGTGTATAGGGAGCGTGTACAGAGTGTATAGGGAGCGTGTACAGAGTGTATAGAGAGCGTGTACAGAGTGTATAGGGAGCGTGTACAGAGTGTATAGGGAGCGTGTACAGAGTGTATAGGGAGCGTGTACAGAGTGTATAGGGAGCGTGTACAGAGTGTATAGGGAGTGTGTACAGAGTGTATAGAGAGTGTGTACAGAGTGTATAGGGAGGGTGTACAGAGTGTATAGGGAGCGTGTACAGAGTGTATAGGGAGTGTGTACAGAGTGTATAGAGAGTGTGTACAGAGTGTATAGGGAGGGTGTACAGAGTGTATAGGGAGCGTGTACAGAGTGTATAGGGAGCGTGTACAGAGTGTATAGGGGGTAAGGGAGCGTGTACAGAGTGTATAGGGAGCGTGTACAGAGTGTATAGGGAGCGTGTACAGAGTGTATAGGGAGCGTGTACAGAGTGTATAGGGAGCGTGTACAGAGTGTATAGGGAGCGTGTACAGAGTGTATAGGGAGCGTGTACAGAGTGTATAGGGAGCGTGTACAGAGTGTATAGGGAGCGTGTACAGAGTGTATAGGGAGCTGTGTACAGAGTGTATAGGGATGTGTACAGAGTGTATAGAGAGTGTGTACAGAGTGTATAGGGAGGGTGTACAGAGTGTATAGGGAGCGTGTACAGAGTGTATAGGGAGCGTGTACAGAGTGTATAGGGAGCGTGTACAGAGTGTATAGGGAGCGTGTACAGAGTGTATAGGGAGCGTGTACGAGTGTATAGAGAGTGTGTACAGAGTGTATAGGGAGCGTGTACAGAGTGTATAGGGAGCGTGTACAGAGTGTATAGGGAGCGTGTACAGAGTGTATAAGAGCGTGTACAGAGTGTATAGGGAGCGTGTACAGAGTGTATAGGGAGCGTGTACAGAGTGTATAGGGAGCGTTTACAAGTGTATACAGAGTGTAGGAGTGTGTACAGAGTGTATAGGGAGCGTGTACAGAGTGTATAGGGAGCGTGTACAGAGTGTATAGGGAGCGTGTACAGAGTGTATAGGGAGTGTGTACAGAGTGTATAGGGACCGTGTACAGAGTGTATAGGGAGCGTGTACAGAGTGTAATAGGGAGTGTGTACAGAGTGTATAGGGACCGTGTACAGAGTGTATAGGGAGCGTGTACTGAGTGTATAGGGAGCGTGTACAGAGTGTATAGGGAGCGTGTACAGAGTGTATAGGGAGTGTGTACAGAGTGTATAGGGAGTGTGTACAGAGTGTATAGGGAGAGTGTACAGAGTGTATAGGGACCGTGTACAGAGTGTATAGGAAGCGTATACAGAGTGTATAGGGAGCGTGTACAGAGTGTATAGGGAGTGTGTACAGAGTGTATAGAGAGTGTGTACAGAGTGTATAGGGAGTGTGTACAGAGTGTATAGGGAGTGTGTACAGAGTGTATACGGAGTGTGTACAAAGTGTATAGGGAGTGTATACAGAGTGTATAGGGAGTGTGTACAGAGTATATAGGGAGTGTGTACAGAGTGTATAGGGAGTGTGTACAGAGTATATAGGGAGTGTGTACAGAGTGTATAGGGAGCGTGTACAGAGTGTATAGGGAGCGTGTACAGAGTGTATAGGGAGTGTATAGGGAGTGTGTACAGAGTGTATAGGGAGTGTGTACAGAGTGTATAGGGAGTGTGTGCAGAGTGTATAGGGAGCGTGTACAGAGTGTATAGGGAGCGTGTACAGAGTGTATAGGGAGCGTGTACAGAGTGTATAGGGAGCGTGTACAGAGTGTATAGGGAGCGTGTACAGAGTGTATAGGGAGCGTGTACAGAGTGTATAGGGAGCGTGTACAGAGTGTATAGGGAGCGTGTACAGAGTGTATAGGGAGTGTGTACAGAGTGTATAGGGAGCGTGTACAGAGTATATAGGGAGCGTGTACAGAGTGTATAGAGAGTGTGTACAGAGTGTATAGGGAGTGTGTACAGAGTATATAGGGAGCGTGTACAGAGTGTATAGAGAGTGTGTACAGAGTGTATAGGAAGTGTGTACAGAGTGTATAGAGAGTGTGTACAGAGTGTCTAGAGAGTGTATAGGGAGTGTTTGTACAGAGTATATAGAGAGTGTGTACAGAGTGTATAGGGACTGTGTACAGAGTGTATAGGGACTGTGTACAGAGTGTATAGGGACTGTGTACAGAGTGTATAGGGAGTGTGTAATGAGTGTGTACAGAGTGTATAGGGAGCGTGTACAGAGTGTATAGGGAGTGTGTACAGAGTGTATACGTAGTGTGTACAGAGTGTATAGGGAGTGTGTACAGAGTGTATACGGAGTGTGTACAGAGTGTATAGGGAGTGTGTACAGAGTATATAGGGAGCGTGTACAGAGTGTATAGGGAGCGTGTACAGAGTGTATAGGGAGCGTGTACAGAGTGTATAGGGAGCGTGTACAGAGTGTATAGGGAGCGTGTACAGAGTGTATAGGGAGCGTGTACAGAGTGTATAGGGAGCGTGTACAGAGTGTATAGGGAGCGTGTACAGAGTGTATAGGGAGCGTGTACAGAGTGTATAGGGAGCGTGTACAGAGTGTATAGGGAGCGTGTACAGAGTGTATAGGGAGCGTGTACAGAGTGTATAGGGAGTGTGTACAGAGTGTATAGGGAGCGTGTACAGAGTGTATAGGGAGCGTGTACAGAGTGTATAGGGAGTGTGTACAGAGTGTATAGGGAGTGTGTACAGAGTATATAGGGAGCGTGTACAGAGTGTATAGAGAGTGTGTACAGAGTGTATAGGGAGTGTGTACAGAGTATATAGGGAGCGTGTACAGAGTGTATAGAGAGTGTGTACAGAGTGTATAGGGACTGTGTACAGAGTGTATAGGGAGTGTGTACAGAGTGTATAGGAAGTGTGTACAGAGTGTATAGGAAGTGTGTACAGAGTGTATAGGGAGTGTGTACAGAGTGTATAGGGAGTGTGTACAGAGTGTATAGGGAGTGTGTACAGAGTGTATAGGGAGTGTGTACAGAGTGTATAGGGAGTGTATACAGAGTGTATAGGGAGTGTGTACAGAGTGTATAGGGAGTGTGTACAGAGTGTATAGGGAGTGTGTACAGAGTGTATAGGGAGCGTGTACAGAGTGTATAGGAAGTGTGTACAGAGTGTATAGGGAGTGTGTACAGAGTGTATAGGAAGTGTGTACAGAGTGTATAGGAAGTGTGTACAGAGTGTATAGGGAGTGTGTACAGAGTGTATAGGGAGTGTGTACAGAGTGTATAGGGAGTGTGTACAGAGTGTATAGGGAGTGTGTACAGAGTGTATAGGGAGTGTATACAGAGTGTATAGGGAGTGTGTACAGAGTGTATAGGAAGTGTGTACAGAGTGTATAGGGAGTGTGTACAGAGTGTATAGGAAGTGTGTACAGAGTGTATAGGAAGTGTGTACAGAGTGTATAGGGAGTGTGTACAGAGTGTATAGGGAGCGTGTACAGAGTGTATAGGGAGTGTGTACAGAGTGTATTGGGAGCGTGTACAGAGTATATAGGAAGCGTGTACAGAGTGTATAGGGAGTGTGTACAGAGTGTATAGGGAGTGTGTACAGAGTGTATAGGGACCGTGTACAGAGTGTATAGGGAGTGTGTACAGAGTGTATAGGGAGTGTGTACAGAGTGTATAGGGAGTGTGTACAGAGTGTATAGAGAGTGTGTACAGAGTGTATAGAGAGTGTGTACAGAGTGTATAGAGAGTGTATAGAGAGTGTGTACAGAGTGTATAGAGAGTGTATAGGGAGTGTGTGTACAGAGTATATAGAGAGTGTGTACAGAGTGTATAGGGACTGTATACAGAGTGTATAGGGACTGTGTACAGAGTGTATAGGGAGTGTGTACAGAGTGTATAGGGAGTGTGTAATGAGTGTGTACAGAGTGTATAGGGAGCGTGTACAGAGTGTATAGGGAGCGTGTACAGAGTGTATAGGGAGTGTGTACAGAGTGTATACGTAGTATGTACAGAGTGTATAGGGAGTGTGTACAGAGTGTATACGGAGTGTGTACAGAGTGTATAGGGAGTGTGTACAGAGTGTATAGGGAGTGTGTACAGAGTGTATAGGGAGTGTGTACAGAGTGTATAGGGAGCGTGTACAGAGTGTATAGGGAGCGTGTACAGAGTGTATAGGGAGCGTGTACAGAGTGTATAGGGAGCGTGTACAGAGTGTATAGGGAGTGTGTACAGAGTGTATAGGGAGCGTGTACAGAGTGTATAGGGAGCGTGTACAGAGTGTATAGGGAGTGTGTACAGAGTGTATAGGGACCATGTACAGAGTGTATAGGGAGTGTGTACAGAGTGTATAGGGAGTGTGTACAGAGTGTATAGGGAGTGTATAGGGAGTTTGTACAGAGTGTATAGGGACCGTGTACAGAGTGTATAGGGACCGTGTACAGAGTGTATAGGGAGTGTGTACAGAGTGTATAGGGAGTGTGTACAGAGTGTATAGGGAGCGTGTACAGAGTGTATAGGGACTGTGTACAGAATGTATAGGCAGTGTGTACAGAGTGTATAGGGAGTGTATAGGGGACCGTGTACAGAGTGTATAGGGAGTGTGTACAGAGTGTATAGGGAGTGTGTACAGAGTGTATAGGGACCGTGTACAGAGTGTATAGGGACCGTGTACAGAGTGTATAGGGAGTGTGTACAGAGTGTATAGGGAGTGTATACAGAGTGTATAGGGAGTGTGTACAGAGTGTATAGGGAGTGTGTACAGAGTGTATAGGGACCGTGTACAGAGTGTATAAGGACCGTGTACAGAGTGTATAGGGGCCGTGTACAGAGTGTATAAGGACCGTGTACAGAGTGTATAGGGACCGTGTACAGAGTGTATAGGGGCCGTGTACAGAGTGTATAGGGACCGTGTACAGAGTGTATAGGGACCGTGTACAGAGTGTATAGGGAGTGTGTACAGAGTGTATAGGGAGCGTGTACAGAGTGTATAGGGAGTGTGTACAGAGTGTATAGAGAGCGTGTACAGAGTGTATAGGGAGCGTGTACAGAGTATATAGGGAGTGTGTACAGAGTGTATAGGGAGTGTGTAATGAGTGTGTACAGAGTGTATAGGGAGCGTGTACAGAGTGTATAGGGAGCGTGTACAGAGTGTATAGGGAGCGTGTACAGAGTGTATAGGGAGCGTGTACAGAGTGTATAGGGAGCGTGTACAGAGTGTATAGGGAGCGTGTACAGAGTGTATAGAGAGTGTGTACAGAGTGTATAGGGAGCGTGTACAGAGTGTATAGGGAGTGTGTACAGAGTGTATAGAGAGTGTGTACAGAGTGTATAGGGAGCGTGTACAGAGTGTATAGGGAGTGTGTACAGAGTGTATAGGGAGTGTGTACAGAGTGTATAGGGAGCGTGTACAGAGTGTATAGGGAGTGTGTACAGAGTGTATAGGGAGTGTGTACAGAGTGTATAGGGAGCGTGTACAGAGTATATAGGGAGCGTGTACAGAGTGTATAGGGAGTGTGTACAGAGTGTATAGGGACCGTGTACAGAGTGTATAGGGAGTGTGTACAGAGTGTATAGGGAGTGTGTACAGAGTGTATAGGGAGTGTGTACAGAGTGTATAGGGAGCGTGTACAGAGTGTATAGGGACCGTGTACAGAGTGTATAGGGAGTGTGTACAGAGTGTATAGGGACCGTGTACAGAGTGTATAGGGAGTGTATAGGGAGTGTGTACAGAGTGTATAGGGAGTGTGTACAGGTTCATGACACTCGGCTGTTTGTGTGATAATCCAGAGCCCCCCCTCCCCCCCCCAATACATCCACCGCGGTCAGCTCCTCTGACTATAGGGGGCGCTGCTGCGGCTTCTGCATTTCACTGACTGTCAGGATGGTTTGTAGGACTACTCTAGTTCCTCCAGTCATAGGATCCGGTCCCTATCGGGCAGGCAGTAGGTCACAATGGAATTCTATTCACTGCACCAAACATCATCTGCCTGAAGGACAATAATATGTGATCCTTGTGATAACACTATCTCTGGTCCAAAGAGCTGAAATCCTGAGTAATAGAGCAGATCCGCTCTCATCACTGCGCAGCCGGAGAAGTAATCAACTAAGGCAGGCATCCTCAAACTGCGGCCGTCCAGCTGTTGCAAAACTACAACTCCCAGCATGCCCGAACAGCCTACAGGAATCATCCTACAGCAGGGCATTGTGGGAGTTGTAGTTTTACAACAGCTGGAGGGCCGCAGTTTGAGGAAGCCTGAACTAAGGGAACTGGATCTTCAATAACTAAAAGCTCCGCCCCCTCATATCACATGACAGTGACATCATCACAGGTCTTTCATCGCCACATGACTGCTGCCGACCTCCGCCCCTCCTGATCACATGACAGTGCCATAATCAAAGGTCGTTTTCTACTACTTCTCTCCACTGCTGAGCCCAACCCCCTCCTGATCACATGACAGTGACATCATCCCAGGTCCTTGTCTCCACTGCTGAGCTCTGCCCCCTGCACTGATCTTATGACGGTGACATCATCCCAGGTCCTTCAGCTCTTGCAGTGCAGCAGATACAGAGCAGGTCCTGGTCGGTAGTCACTGCTGTGGTGTCTGGAGCCTCTTCTTCTCTCTGGTATCAGCCATTTCTCCAGAATCCCCCTTTATCCCCGGTGCTGGGGGCTCTGAGAAGCGGGGTCTCTCCAGGAGCAGTAAGTGCGGTTCTGGATCTCACTAATGCTCTTGTCCCTGGAGGATTTCCAGCCTCTCCTCTCCTCATAAAGGCGCCTGCAGTACTAGAAGCCTCCAGCTCCTCCAGGTCTCTCCTCTTCTCCTGAATGACCACCAAGGATGGACAGGAAGGAGATCAGCAGAAGAATATTAGACCTCACCTTGGAGATCATCTCCCTGCTGAGCGGAGAGGTAAACTTTTCTAGATTTCTCTCCTCTTTATTGTATTCTGTAACAAGTCAGACATCGGGAAAGAGAATGCAGGGTCCTGTAGAACGGCCTCCAGACCTTCCAAGTGATGGAGAACCTCAAGATCAGCCACCAGTATGGTCAGTGATGTATCATGGAGACCAATAGTCATGTTGTAGGAGCCATGAGAAGGTAAGTAGGCACAGTGTATTCAGGAGGAGAGGAAGCAGAGGAGGAGATGGCCGGAGTGTGGCCTGGAGGGAGGATTTCTACCACTAGTCTGACATCTAGATGATACTGGACTATAGCAAGGAGGCCTCCACTACATCTAGAGGAAAGAAGGTTTCTCCACCAACATAGAAGAGAAGTCTTTACTGTAAGAGCAGTGAGACTATGGAGCTCTCTGCCAGAGTAAGGAGTCATGGGGGATTCTCTAGAAGAGTCCAGAAGGATCCTGGAGGTCTGGAGGTTAATAATATTCCAGCTTCTAGTGACTAGATTACTGGAGATGGGGCCATGATCCAGGGAGGGATTCTGAGTGTAGATCTGGAGTCAGAAAGGAATTTCTTTCCCTAAGTGTCTCACTCCATCCACAGGATTACACCATAGTGAAGAAGACATCAAGGGGGTCAGGAGGGTGGAGCAGGACCCCCATCACAGAGCCTCCCCCCCTGATACATGAGCAGAAGATCCTAGAACTCACCCACAAGATGATTGAGCTGCTGACTGGAGAGGTGACACTGCTGGGAATGCTGGGAAATTCTCCAGTAACAGCACTGGAGGGGTCTGGGTGATGACGGTGTCATTGTGTTGTCAGGTTCCTGTAAGGTGTCAGGATGTGGCGGTCTATTTCTCCATGGAGCAGTGGGAGTATGTAGAAGGACACAAGGATCTGTACAAGGAGGCCATGATGGAGGCTCCCCGGCCTCTGACATCACCAGGTAAGAGGAGACGAGGTGAGAAGAGGCCGTGTTAGAGCCTCAGTCCAGTCATGTGCAGTGTGTACACGTGTGTAATGACATGTAATGTAGGAACGGGGTAAGAGGAGATCTTCCTGATTATAAAGGTCTAAGGGTCACATAGATTCAAATATCATCTGATCATCACATAAACACTCATTGACATAAAGATACCGTATCCAGAAATGTCTGATTGCTATAGACTCGTCCCACAGTTCTGTGTCAGGCAGATATGTAAATGTTTACAGGTGTGGTCTGACACTGGGTCTTGCCACAAGAGGACATAAAATGCTTCCCCCAATATCCTGTAAAAAAGCTTGCAGAGGCTACTTTTTGGTAGTGTACATGCCTCTACAATGCTCTCAAAGACAATTTGCCCAGTCGACAGACTTTGAGAGGGGATCCATCATTGGAGGAAGGTGGATGGTTGTTTTGCCATCTAGGCCGTCCTGACCCCGCTGTTAGGAAGTGTTGAGAGCAGTAGTTTCCGGAGGGCGCACACATAACGACCAGGCTCCGGTCGGCCCAGAAAGACAACTATAGAGAGGATCTTTTGATCTACCAACAAGCTTGAGCAGCTCCCACAGTTTAGTTGTCGACCGTCCAGACACAGGTGGCCTCTTCATTACACCCTCTGTCTCTACCCGGACCATTTCTAGATATTTAGCAGAAGGAAATTTGGTGTCACTGCGTCCATTCCATGTCCTACCATTAACAGCCATAGTACACAAAAAAGAAAAAATGTAGCAGCACTACAAAAAATTGTGATTTCCTTACTGTGGTGGTGCTCGCCGTGTCAGAAGCCAGTCCTATGCCTCTCCAAATCCAATGGTATTTCAACTTTACCATTAACAGCCAGTCACCGTCACCTTCATCTTCAGTGGTGTCGTGAACAAGAAACCTGGACCTCTCCTTTAGTGATTAATCCAGGTTCTGTTTGGGATCTGAGGACGGTTGAGTTGGAGTATGGAGGCCTCATGGTTAGCACTTCAATCCTGCTTTTACTGTGGAGCTGCATCCACTGCGGTCTGATCATCGGGGAAGCCATCACATATGACAGTCGTGACCCATAGTAGTGATACAAGGACACTAACAGCTCATTGATATGTGCAGGACATCCTGCCACCACATGGGCTCCTCTCATCTTGCATCCAGGCTAGAGGCCGTATCTCATCTTGTATCCAGGCTAGAGGCCGTATCTCATCTTGTATCCAGCCTAGAGGCCGTATCTCATCTTGTATCCAGCCTAGAGGCCGTATCTCATCTTGTATCCAGCCTAGAGGCCGTATCTCATCTTGTATCCAGCCTAGAGGCCGTATCTCATCTTGTAGGTAACTCGTGTAGGTGTGATATATAGACAACCTAGCCAAGTCAAAGAATTAGATGATCCACTAGTTGAGGAAATAGCTAAAATTACATTGAAGGGGGAAGTTATCATTATGGGAGACTTTAATCTTCCAGATGTAAACTGGAAAACCTAAATAGCTAGTTCTGCCAGGAGTACAGATATTCTAAATTCTCTACTGGGATTATCTCTACAGCAAGTAGTGGAGGAGCCAACCCGGAAGGAGGCCATTTTACATTTAGTATTCACAAATGGGAATTTGGTATCTGATATTACTGTAGGGGAAAGCTTGGGATCTAGTGATTACCAGTCAGTGTGGTTTACTATAAGTACAGTGGCTGAGTCACACCACACAAAAACAAAAGTTTTAGATTTTAGAAAAACTGACTTTTCTAAAATTAGATTAGTGGTACACGAGTCCCTATCAGATTGGAACAGTTTCATTGGAGTCCAGGAGAAATGGGACTACTTAAAAGTGGCACTATTGAAGGCAACAGAAAATTGCATTAGGCTTGTCAGTAAAAGCAAAAAAAGGAAGAGACCACTGTGGAAGTGGCCAAAATCATTAAAAACAAAAAGATAGCATTTAGGAATTATAAAAATAAAAATAAAATGAGGATGACAGGGAAATTTATAAGATTAGGCAGAGAGAGGCCAAACAAGTTATAAGAGCTTCTAAAGCACAGGCAGAAGAGAAATTAGCTCAGTCAGGGAAAAAAGGCGATAAGGCATTCTTCAGATACATAAATAAAAAAAGGAAACTAAAACAAGGAATTACCAAATTAAAAACAAAAGAAGGAAGGTATATGGAAGAAGATACAGAACTAGCTGACTGCCTCAATGAATACTTCTGTTCAGTTTTTACAAAGGAAAATGAAGGAGAAGGACCTCAGTTAGGAAGGAAGACTAATTAATCTGTTGAAGAGGTTCTAAGTCAACTGTCTAAAATTAATACAAATAAGTCACAGCGGCCTGATGGGATACACCCAAAGCTATTAAAAGAGCTCAGCGGTGAACTAGCAAAACCATTAACAGATTTATTTAACCAATCACTTGTAAGAGGAGTCGTCCCAAAAGATTGGAAATTAGCAAATGTTGTGCCCATTCACAAGAAAGGTAGTAGGGAGGAATCTGGCAACTATAGGCCAGTAAGCCTGACACCAATAGTGGGGAAATTCATGGAAACCATACTTAAGGAGAGGATTGTGGAACATCTAAAATCCCATGGATTGAAAGATGAAAAACAGCATGGGTTTACTTCAGGGAGATCATGTCAAACTAATCTTATAGATTTTTTTTGATTGGGTGACTAAATAATAGATGGAGGAGGTGCAGTAGACATCGCTTATTTGGACTTTAGTAAGGCTTTTGATACTGTCCCACATAGAAGGCTTATCAATAAAGTGCAGTCTTTGGGCTTGGACTCCCATATTGTTGAATGGATTAGGCAGTGGCTGAGGGACAGGCAACAGAGGGTTGTAGTCAATGGAGTATATTCAGACCAAGGTCTTGTTACCAGTGGGGACCTCAGGGATCTGTTCTGGGACCCATATTGTTTAATATCTTTATCAGTGAAATTGCAGAAGGCCTCAATGGTAAGGTGTATCTTTTTTCTGATGACACAAAGATTTGTAACAGGGTTGATGGCAATCTGGCAACTAAAATGTAATGTGGATAAGTGCAAGATAATGCACCTGGGACTTAAAAACCCAAGAGCAGAATATACAATCAGTGATACAGTCCTAACCTCAGTATCTGAGGAAAGGGATTTAGGGGTCATTATTTCAGAAGACTTAAAGGTAGGCAGACAATGTCATAGAGCAGCAGGAGATGCTAGCAGAATGCTGGGGTGTATAGGGAGAGGAATTACCAGTAGACAGAGGGAGGCGCTCATGCCGCTGTACAGAACACTAGTGAGACCTCATCTGGAGTATTGTGCGCAGTACTGGAGACCATATCTCCAGAAGGATATTGATACTTTGGAGAGAGTTCAGAGAAGAGCTACTAAACTGGTCCATGGATTGCAGGATAAAACTTACCAGGAAAGATGAAAGGACCTTAACATGTATAGGTTGGAAGAAAGACGAGACAGAGGGGAGATGAGCGAAACTGCTAAATACATAAAGGGAATCAACAAGGAAAAAGAGGAGAGAAGATTTAAAAGAAGAAAAACTACTACAAGAGGACATAGTTTTAAATTAGAGGGGTGTGGCAAACATCGCCACTTATCGAATGTCTTTCTTGTCTGTACCTCTTCCCCTCCCCCCTCAACCTCCCATCAGCCCTTGCTATTGTCTGACCCCACCTCTCCTTGTACCATAGTAATCTATGTATTGTATGTAAATGAGGCTGTTGGAGGTTTGAAACCAGGTGCGTATGCCTAGTAAAGTCAGTTGACTCCCAAACTGTGTGTCGTCCAGTCACTGGGGAAATTGTCTCTTGGATATTGACCTGTTTCTTCAGCTCCAAGGGGATTTAAGTGAAGATATTGAGGGTATACCTTGAAGCTCTGCAACAATTGGTGGCAAGCGGTGGGATTCAAACCGCACAGCAAAGCAGAAGTTCGTTGAAACAGCCATTCGGATATACCGGAGTTCAAGAATATGTGCAATCATTCGAACAAACGGTGAATGGAGACGAATTATGCAACATTGAAACGAACTACATTAAAGGAATTATTGGAAGCAAGGGGAAGAAAAGCCAGCAACAAAACCAAAGCTACTCGTGTGGCCGAACTCATGGGGACAGAGCGACCACTGTGGCAACTCCACAGGAGACAGAGCCAACGGAATTTACAAGAGCGCTCAATAGCAGGTTAGCTTTTTACCCAAACACCCCCTCCGTGGAGACACTAGAAAGACTTATAGCAGATGTGCACGAGTACATTGTAGCTAAGCAAAACGCTATTCAACGAGTTGGGGAAGGAGCCCCAGCGCCCACCAGCACTACCCAGGGAAAAGCTAAGATTCCCTACCAAGCTTTTAAAAATTACACAGAAGGAGAAAGTGATATTGACGAATACCTACAGGATTTCGAAAGGTTGTGCCAGCTACACGACATCAGCCCAGCCGACCAAGTACCCCTGCTGGCAGGTAGATTGTCAGGCCGCGCCGCAGAGGCATACCGAACCGTCCCAGACGAAGACATCAGGAATTATCACAAAGTCAAACAAGCCATCCTAGCACGGTGTGCCATTACCTCTGAGGCATACCGACTCAAATTCCGGGACATCAAGAAACAAACAAAAGACTCACACACTGAATGGGCACACCAACTACAACGAGCCGCCAAGGGGTGGATGGAAGCGACACGGGTCACCACTATGATAGAGATGTTCCAGTTAATAGTAATGGAGCAGTTTTTTAATGGATTAACCACAGAACTGCAAAATTGGGTACGAGATCGCAAACCCCGTACCCTACCAGAGGCAGCCAAGCTAGCTGACGAGTTCCAAGACACCAGACGAGACCAACGCACACCACACCGGACCACGTATGGATCTACCACCCCTCTGCCAGCAGTGACTACCTTGGCTCACCCACGACCAGCCGCGAGCCACAATCAGTACCCTCCTAGGTACAATACCCGACCACCGATCCGCTGCCGCACCTGCAACCAACAGGGGCTCATCCAGAGAGACTGCCCACGTAACCGACCTCGCTAGAACTGGAACCACCAGGGTCCTCCTCCACCCAATCGGGCTGCAGTACACTGCTGCCAAAAAGAATCTGTGCTCCCAACATCCACAGTCACCTCAATAGAAGAGCCTCTGGGGATCCTACACGAGGTAAACCCCATACAAGCCGCCTCAGACAACCGCCAGGGGCACCGCCAGGTGGTACACATGGAGGGGAAGAGTATACAAGGATTACGTGACTCTGGGGCCACGTTAACCCTGGTCCGAAATCATTTGGTGCCTAAGCACACCCTCACCAGAGACTGTGTAGCTGTACGGGTGGCAGAGGGAGCAATTTACAAAGTTCCCACTGCCATGGTGCATTTGAATTGGGGGGCAGGGCATGGAAACGTGGAGGTGGGAATTATGCAGGATTTACCCGCTGATGTTATTTTGGGCAACGACTTGGGGGAGCTCACCTCTGCTTTTGTCCCTCAACCAACTATCCAAGAGGCCTACACGGTTGTTACCCGGCAGCAAGCACGCACCACGGCTCCATCCGATCACTCTGAGGCTCAGGTAAACAATATGCCACACACCCCTCCTATTCTCCCCTGGGATGCCCCCCTGGAATTTGGCAGTGAGGTGGACCTAGATCCCTCCCTGCAGGTATATAAAGATAGGATAAACAAGGACCAAGGAGGGTTGGAGGGAGAGAGATATGCTTGGGACAAAGGTCTCATATACCGCTATGCAGAGAAAGAGGGCCAGAAAGAGGACCTGGAAGAGGTTCAGTTAGGTGAACGGCTGAGTCCCCAGGAAAGGGCGCAGGCTCATAGTCTAATAAGGGAAAAAAGAACCACTTTTTCTAATCTCCCCGGGTACACCCCGTTAGCCACCCACAGAGTAGAAACACCAGGGCAGACCCCTCTCCACCAACCTCCTTACCGCATACCTGAATCCATAAAGGATAATATGCGCAAGGAAATTGAAGAAATGCTACAACTAGGAGTCATAGAGCACTCTGAAAGCCCTTGGGCCTCCCCAGTAGTTCTGGTGCCGAAGCGGGATGGGACTACCCGCTTCTGCGTAGACTACCGGAGGCTTAATGATAAGACCGTATCCGATGCCTACCCTATGCCCCGGATAGACGAGCTCCTGGACAAAATGGCCAGGGGCCAATACCTCACCACAATAGATCTTTGTAAGGGGTATTGGCAGATTCCCCTAGCCGAAGACGCCATCCCTAAGTCAGCGTTTGTCACCCCGTTTGGCCTGTACCAGTTTAAGGTCATGCCATTCGGGATGAAAAACGCTCCGGCTACTTTTCAGAGGATGGTGGATCGGCTATTGGATGGGTTCCAGGAGTACGCTTGCGCCTATCTAGATGATATAGCGATCTTCAGCCACTCCTGGACTGAACACCTGACCCACATAGGAGCCGTACTAGACCGTATTAGGGAGGCAGGATTAACTCTGAAACCCAGTAAGTGCCATATAGGGATTGCAGAAGTCCAATACCTAGGACACCGGGTAGGGAGCGGCCAACAAAAACCCGAACCGGCTAAGGTAGAGGCTGTAGCCAAATGGCCAACCCCTCGTACCGAAACTCAGGTACTGGCATTCCTAGGTACCGCAGGATACTACCGTAAATTTGTACCCATCTACAGTACCCTGGCCAAACCCCTCACCGATTTGACCCGCAAGAATCTTCCTAAGATAGTAGTCTGGACCCCAGAGTGTGAGCAGGCATTCCAGCAACTACAAACGGCTCTTGTGAATTCACCTGTACTTGCCGCCCCGATCCAACTAAACGCTTTCTCGTCCACACAGACGCTTCTATGTTTGGATTGGGGGCAGTACTGAGTACAAGTCGGAGAAGATGGCGGCGAGCATCCAGTGGCTTACTTAAGCAGAAAACTTTTACTCCGGGAAGTAAGCTACGCCGCCATAGAAAAAGAATGCCTGGCCGTGGTGTGGGCCCTTAAAAAGCTGCAGCCCTATTTGTATGGACAACCCTTTTCCTTATTTACAGATCACAACTCGCTGGTGTGGCTGAACAGGGTGTCAGGAGACAATGCCCGGCTGCTGCGCTGGAGTTTGGCGCTGCCACCTTTTGACTTTACCATCCACTACCGCCCTGGGAAGCAAAATGGCAACATCGACGGGTTATCCAGACAAACTGAACTTGAAAAGTGATCTGTGAGCGCTCCTCCGGACATCCCCAAGCCGATCCGTTGGGATCAGACTGTGTATGCCGGCTTGGTTCTGGGGGAGCATTGTGGCAAACATCGCCACTTATCGAATGTCTTTCTTGTCTGTACCTCTTCCCCTCCCCCCTCAACCTCCCATCAGCCCTTGCTATTGTCTGACCCCACCTCTCCTTGTACCATAGTAATCTATGTATTGTATGTAAATGAGGCTGTTGGAGGTTGGAAACCAGGTGCGCATGCCTAGTAAAGTCAGTTGACTCCCAAATTGTGTGTCGTCCAGTCACTGGGGAAATTGTCTCTTGAATATTGACCTGTTTCTTCAGCTACAAGGGGATTTAAAGTAAAGATATTGAGGGTATACCTTGAAGCTCTGCAACAAGGGGCAAAGGTTTAAAAGTAATATCAGGAAGTATTACTTTACTGAGAGAGTAGTGGATGCATGGAATAGCCTTCCTGCAGAAGTGGTAGCTGCAAATACAGTGGAGGAGTTTAAGCATGCATGGGATAGGCATAAGGCCATCCTTCATATAACATAGGGCCAGGGGCTATCCATAGTATTCAGTATATTGGGCAGACTAGATGGGCCAAATGGTTCTTATCTGCCGACACATTCTATGTTTCTATGTATCCAGGCTAGAAGCCGTATCTCATCTTGTATCCAGGCCAGAGGCCGTATCTCATCTTGTATCCAGGCTAGAGGCCGTATCTCATCTTGTATCCAGGCCAGAGGCCGTATCTCATCTTGTGTCCAGGCCAGAGGCTGTATCTCATCTTGTATCCAGGCTAGAGGCTGTATCTCATCTTGTGTCCAGGCCAGAGGCTGTATCTCATCTTGTATCCAGGCTAGAGGCTGTATCTCATCTTGTATCTAGGCTAGAGGCCGTATCTCATCTTGTATCCAGGCTAGAGGCTGTATCTCATCTTGTATCCAGGCTAGAGGCCGTATCTCATCTTGTATCCAGGGAAGAGGCCGTATCTCATCTTGTATCCAGGGAAGAGGCGCCACCCAGGGTCCTAGAGTCTCCTTTCTATTTATCCTTTTTCCTCTAATATTTGAGTCACTTACATTTCTCATTGTTACAGTCACACATAGAAAGCTTCATCCCAACATCTTCTCAAAGCGGATTTTTTTGGTAATAAGTGTATATAATATACACTACGTGCAGAATTATTAGGCAAATGAGTATTTTGACCACATCATCCTCTTTCTGCATGTTGTCTTACTCCAAGCTGTATAGGCTCGAAAGCCTACTACCAATTAAGCATATTAGGTGATGTGCATCTCTGTAATGAGAAGGGGTGTGGTCTAATGACATCAACACCCTATATCAGGTGTGCATAATTATTAGGCAACTTCCTTTCCTTTGGCAAAATGGGTTAAAAGAAGGACTTGACAGGCTCAGAAAAGTCAAAAATTGTGAGATATCTTGCAGAGGGATGCAGCACTCTTAAAATTGCAAAGCTTCTGAAGCGTGATCATCGAACAATCAAGCGTTTCATTCAAAATAGTCAACAGGGTCGCAAGAAGCGTGTGGAAAAACCAAGGCGCAAAATAACTGCCCATGAACTGAGAAAAGTCAAGCGTGCAGCTGCCAAGATGCCACTTGCCACCAGTTTGGCCATATTTCAGAGCTGCAACATCACTGGAGTGCCCAAAAGCACAAGGTGTGCAATACTCAGAGACATGGCCAAGGTAAGAAAGGCTGAAAGACGACCACCACTGAACAAGACACACAAGCTGAAACGTCAAGACTGGGCCAAGAAATATCTCAAGACTGATTTTTCTAAGGTTTTATGGACTGATGAAATGAGAGTGAGTCTTGATGGGCCAGATGGCTGGATTGGTAAAGGGCAGAGAGCTCCAGTCCGACTCAGACGCCAGCAAGGTGGAGGTGGAGTACTGGTTTGGGCTGGTATCATCAAAGATGAGCTTGTGGGGCCTTTTTGGGTTGAGGATGGAGTCAAGCTCAACTCCCAGTCCAACTGCCAGTTTCTGGAAGACACCTTCTTCAAGCAGTGGTACAGGAAGAAGTCTGCAAGGTAAGAAAAACATGATTTTCATGCAGGACAATGCTCCATCACACGCGTCCAAGTACTCCACAGCGTGGCTGGCAAGAAAGGGTATAAAAGAATAAAATCTAATGACATGGCCTCCTTGTTCACCTGATCTGAACCCCATTGAGAACCTGTGGTCCATCATCAAATGTGAGATTTACAAGGAGGGAAAACAGTCCACCTCTCTGAACAGTGTCTGGGAGGCTGTGGTTGCTGCTGCACGCAATGTTGATGGTGAACAGATCAAAACACTGACAGAATCCATGGATGGCGGCTTTTCAGTGTCCTTGCAAAGAAAGGTGGCTATATTGGTCACTGATTTGTTTTTGTTTTGTTTTTGAATGTCAGAAATGTATATTTGTGAATGTTGAGATGTTATATTGGTTTCACTGGTAAAAATAAATAATTGAAATGGGTATATATTTGTTTTTTGTTAAGTTGCCTAATAATTATGTACAGTAATAGTCACCTGCACACACAGATATCCCCCTAAAATAGCTAAAACTAAAAACAAACTAAAAACTACTTCCAAAAATATTCAGCTTTGATATTAATGAGTTTTTTGGGTTCATTGAGAACATGGCTGTTGTTCAATAATAAAATTAATCCTCAAAAATACAACTTGCCTAATAATTCTGCACTCCCTGTAGTCACTGTGTTATCTCCTGTAGATACCGACTCCAGCAGGAGAAATCCCCCTGAGAGATGTCCCCGTCCTCTGTATTCCCAGGACTGTCCAGAGGAGAAGCTCCCAGAGAACCATCAGGTAGACGGAGCTGAAGTCTCCCCAAAATCTGACCAGAAAGGGATTGAACCAAAGACCATTTTACATTTCTCTTCTTCAGGATGAAAATCTGATGGATATTAAGGCTGAGGTTAAAGATGAAGCAAAAGAGGAGACGGATTTATGGGGCGATCAGCAGGGTAAGGAGGGGGCTGTCATGAGTCACCTGGATACTACTCCCATCATCTCATCATCACATGTAATAATCTCTCCTGTCCCTATGTGTTTCCTACAGATGGACTCATAGAAGGAAGTCCCCCCGAGAGATGTCCCCGTCCTCTGTATTCCCAGGACTGTCCAGAGGAGAAGCTCCCAGAGAACCATCAGGTAGATGGAGCTGAGCCCTATACACATCTATATAGGGGGTCCTGCAGCCATAGAGGGGTCATAGATTGTGGGGGTCTCTTATGTAGATCTGTTAGATTTCCCACCTGTCTGCTGTATTGTCCTGAATTGTTACAGATGACAAATCAGGGGGAAGATGTGACTGATATTAAAGTGGAGGATGAAGAAGAGCGGATGATGGGCGATCCCCCGTGTAAGAGTCAGGTGGAGGAGGACATTCCAGTCCATGTTACCACAGGTATGGAATCATGAATGGAGGAAGTAGATTGTGAGTGATGTGTGTTATCCTCAGCTTGGTCTTATCAGATGCCGGGTATTACGTAGGACATTACTTTCACTCTATAATCCCGTCTTGGCACAAAAAAGATTCAACTGTTTTAAAATAAAATTATAAACGTAAAACCTGAAACAATGAGAAGTTTATGTGATTAACCTGATGAGTGGTAAAAACAACAGACTGCGAGAGGGTAGAAATATTGGGATCAGAAGGATCTACTATCCTGTGTAGAGACTCTTCAGGTCAAGTGGATTGAACCCGAGCGCTATGTAGGTGATATAACAGGGCCCACACTTGGAAAGGAAGTGGTCGTCAGGGTCAGAGTTTATCAATCAAGAAAATTGACCTCTGTTTTAGTACAAAAATCTGTGCCAGATCACTTCCAGATTTTCCAGAAACGTGAAACATTATGTGTGACGGTCACGTACACTACACACAGGGGGGAGGATAGTGACCACTGCGCTCCACCCTCACCCCTGGCCCTGCCTACTTGCCTCGCAAGTCCTAATGACAGGGGACAACTAGACGGCAGTCCCTAACTTAGGATACGTGCTGGGAAGACAGACAAGACAAATAACGGAATGTGAACGGACCGGGTCAATACCTAGAGAGCTATGCAGTACTAAGGAATGAGCAGAGAATAGTCAGGAAAAGCCGAGGTCAAATACCAGGATAGAAACGAAGTACAACAGGAGTCCGCAAAGAATCGTCAGGTGGAAGCTTGGGTCAGGATACCAGGGGAGACGCGCAGTACAGGATGAGCAGGCAAAGGATCGTCGGGGAACAGGGTCAGGTAGTATTCAGTAGTCCAACAAAATGCCAGGAACCTAGAATTAACAGGCAACCTGTGGCCAGCAGACTGCCTGTATTTATAGTGGGGAGTGAGGGTCATGTGACGTGGCCAGCGTCACATGTCACATGACCGACAGACCAACCAGTCGAGCACTGAGTGATCAGCTCGGCGCTTAAGGCAGACCTAGGAGCAGGGAGCCTCCCAGCTAGCAAAGCTGCCCTGGGAACGAGGTCAAACACAGATCCTCGCTCCCAAAGCTAAGCAGCAGGTCTGCGGCTGATGGGAGACCAAGTGCGCCTTCGGCACCCTGTTACATTATGTGTTGAGTTACAATGTCTAAAACCATCATCTGACAAGAGTCTGGAGAACAAGATGTGATCGGCTTCTGAGCTTTTTTAATAAGTAACATATTTATCACTCTATAAGATGAACCTAGGATTTAGAGGAAAAATATTTTTCATCTGACCTTAGATCAGTCCCCCACTCCTGATCAGACGCTCAGATCAGACCCCCCACTCCTCATCAGACCTCAGATCAGACCCCCCTATTCCTCTTTAGACCTCAGATCTGATCCCCATCACCAGGGAGCGGTGAGAACAGCCAGCACCAGGAGCTCCACACTCGCTGCTCCCCGGTCCTGCTGTGCTCTAGTCAGTGCTGTCATAATGTTTTTTCTACTACTTTCTGGATTTTTGTCCTCGTTTTGTTTCCTGCACGAGCCCTTGTGTACGGATTAGCTCTAATTCACATTCCCTTTGGACCAGATAAGATTCACATGGTCCATTGATATATTTGATTTGCCCATCCGTTTCATCTGTCTAGCATGTCTCCCTCCCCTTTATATGATGCTTGGTGTCCTCCATCCTGTAGCTGTAAACCAGACAAGTCACTCACCACATCACGCAGGCGCTCTGCCCTATGTACGCACATTACTCCAGGTAAGTCAGTGTCCCGGCTACTAGCGACGCTCTACATACCTCCTGCCTCTCTGACTGCACGTGCGCTCAGTCAATAGTCCTCACAGGGGAATAGTAATGAGCCTCTCAGCCTCACCGCTTTGGTTTCTCCAGCCGGCGCTGCATCTTATTACCCATGACTTATAATTCAGCCTTGCATGTGTTTCCTAACCGGCAGAGCTTTGTATCCACTGGGGCAGATGTACTCGGAAAGAATTCACCAACGTCTTATATTTTGGACTCATTTGTTTGATTTCGTTCTTTATCTGTTGTTGGGACTGAAAATCTGATGCGGTTTTAGGTAAAACAGGGCCTTTGATGGCAGTATAAACAGGGCCTCTGATGGCGGTATAAACAGGGCCTCTGATGGTGGTATAAACAGGGCCTCTGATGGCGGTATAAACAGAGCCTGTGATGATGGCGGTGTAAACAGGGCCTCTGATGGCGGTATAAACAGGGCCTTTGATGGCGGTATAAACAGGGCCTCTGATGGCGGTATAAACAGGGCCTCTGATGGCGGTATAAACAGGGCCTCTGATGGCGGTATAAACAGGGCCTCTGATGGCGGTATAAACAGGGCCTCTGATGGCGGTATAAACAGGGCCTCTGATCGCTGTGTAAGCAGAGCCTGTGATGGCGGTGTAAACAGGGCCTCTGATGGCGGTGTAAACAGGGCCTCTGATCGCGGTGTAAGCAGAGCCTGTGATGGCGGTGTAAACAGGGCCTCTGATGGCGGTGTAAACAGGGCCTCTGATCGCGGTGTAAGCAGAGCCTGTGATGGCGGTGTAAACAGGGCCTCTGATGGCGGTGTAAACAGGGCCTCTGATCGCGGTGTAAGCAGAGCCTGTGATGGCGGTGTAAACAGGGCCTTATTTTTGTTAGCAATTGTAACTGAATAACTGATCACTAGGGGAAATTTGGCTTTAAAGTGTTAAAGGGGTTATCTCATTTCTCATTTCTTCTACTTTGTTAGTTTTTATTATATTCTGAACCTGCGTACTGTGCTCTGCCTTACAAGACGTGTAAAACATTAAACGCCGGTCTATGATACATTTCCCCCTATATCTATCAGTTCTTTGGCCAGAAGGCTGACTCTTTGGTTGTTGAAGTGTTCATTGTCGTAGAGGTGATGCTGGTTTATGTTGTGCCGGGGGGATGTCTGACTTGGAGCTGAATTCAGTTGCGAGATCGGTAGATGCTCCGAGAGCCGTGTTAGGTGATATCCTTTCTTGGGAGTAGGGATGACAGGACGATTTTGCAACCGGGGAACATTTCTTTTGTGGTCTTTGCTAAATGGCTCAGTTGTCCTGCTATCTTCTGGTGCTGGTCCTGGAGTTTATTGGTGCCTGTAGATTAGGGACTTTGCTTGGGATTGGTGAAATATGGATGATTGATGATTGTCGTTGCTTGTTTGATAGTTGAGCAGTGGACAAAATCCTAGACTTGACTGAAACTTGTTAGATTATGTTCAGATTACCTCATTGTGCCCTGATTTCGGCTTATAGTCTGCACCATGATCCATGCAGTATCCATCATCCATATGAGCTCACAGTATTTTAGAACCCTGTTGTGCTGAGTTCGAGTCACTTAAACACAAGGTGTGGCTGGGACATGTGCAAGATAATAAATCCGTACTATGGTCATATGAACCTGGCCTTGTTGGAATGTTCTAAATATTTTTATATCTATTTTGGTGTTTGAACAGCACATCACAAAATGCACTTTTAATCTTGACAGAATATCCCAATAAGGAGTCTGAGTGAGACATCATGCTATCACTAAATTATAAAGAAGATGATCAGGTCATCTGGAGACATTACTCTGATTGCATATCCATTCCTTCTCATTACAGATCTGTCATATAATCCACCTAATCAAGAGGAACCTACTCCTGACCTATCACAGATTGCTACCACAAGTACCGGGCAAAAAGGGGGTAAAAAGTTTCAATGTGGGGAATGTGGGAAACAGTTTAGATGTAGATCAAGTCTTTCTGTACACACAAGACGTCACACAGGAGAGAAGCCATATTCATGTTCAGAATGTGGGAAATTGTTTATAAGGAAATCGGATCTTTTCAGTCATGAGCGAGTTCACACAGGAGAGAAGCCATATTTATGTTCAGAATGCGGGAAATGCTTTAGAACGAATTCAGACCTTGTTGTACATCACAGAATTCACACTGGAGTGAAGCCGCATGTTTGTTCAGAATGTGGAAAATGTTTTACAATTGCATCAAAACTTGTGAATCATAAGAGAGTTCACACAGGAGAGAAGCCTTATTCATGTTCAAAGTGTGGGAAAGGTTTTACAAAGAAGTCACTTCTTGTTAAACATGAGAACAGTCACACAGGAGAGAAGCCGTATCCATTTTCAGAATGTGGGAAATGGTTTGCTAGTAAATCATGTTTTATTACACGTGAGGGAATTCACAAAGTAGAGAAGCCGTATTCATGTTTAAAATGTGGAAAGTGCTTTAAAAATAAAGCATATCTTGTTCAACATGATAGAGTTCACACAGGAGAGAAGCCGTATTCCTGTTCAGAATGTGGGAAGTGCTTTAAAAATAAAGCATATCTTGTTCAACATGATAGAGTTCACACAGGAGAGAAGCCGTATTCCTGTTCAGAATGTGGGAAGTGCTTTAAAACTAAAGCACATCTTTCTCAACATGAGAGAATTCACACAGGAGAAAAACCGTATTCCTGTTCAGAATGTGGGAAGTGCTTTAAAACTAAAGCGCATCTTTCTCAACATGAGAGAATTCACACAGGAGAGAAGCCGTATTCCTGTTCAGAATGTGGAAAATGCTTTAGAAATAAATGCAATCTTGTTATACATCAGAGAAGTCACACAGGGTAAAGCCATTTTGATGATTTGTATAAGAATAATGGTTTACAAGGAAATCAGATTTGGAAAGTCATCACAGAACCAAATTCTTGTTTGGAACTGGGGAAATGTTATAAGAGCGCATTATGACTTCTATATCATCAGGTTCTTTACAGACAGTTCACAGGTCTGTTTACTGTCAGAGCAGTGAAGATGACATAGAACATAGTGTAAGGGGAAGGACGTTCCATGGAGACTTTTATATAACATATGTGGACGTATCGATATTTGATGGTGATTGGTGCATTTTAGAAAGATAACGGTGATGGAAGAGAAGTAAACAATAAACTGAATTTGCAGTAATGCTAACCTCTGAGCATGGTGGCTTCAGGGCCCTTTACACGGGGGAGAATCTAAAACATAATAGCTAATGATTCCTAATCATTAGCGATTATCGGGCAGTGTAAATGTACCGCCGATTACCCGATGAACGAGCGAAACAGTCGTTCATTGTGTAATCCGATCGTTTGTGCGTAAACAAAAATCGTTTTTTTTGCCGGCAGCAGATCTTGCTGTATAAACAGGATCTGCTGTCGGGAAACAAGAGTCGGTATTGGATAGAGCGATGGCATTAGTGATCCCTCCTCCCCATATTCTGGAGGAGATCGCTGCATGTAAATGCACTGGTCTCCTCCACCAGCAAGCAGCAGATTGTCGGGAAGGAACGCTTCCTTCCCGATAATCTTCTGCTCTGTCGTCCCATGTAAGGGACCTTTACTGATCAGCACTGTTAGGCCTGTACTACACCAACAGATTATATGAAAGATTTTCTGACCACCGTTTACGCACACAGATCTTTTGTTATACACACCAAGTATTAGTCTGATTGGATAGAAATTGGTCAGATAATCTGTGGGTGTAATACATTACCTTGCAGCACTGGGTTTGAATCTGACCAAGGACAACATCTGCATGGTTTGTATGTTCTCCCTGTGTTTGCGTGGGTTTCCGCTTTCCTCTCGCAACCCAGAAACATATTCAAAGGTTTTGGCCACTCGTTATTTTCAGATAGGTGCTGGAAACATACAGTTTACTAATATAATGTCTGTAGAACAACTTCTCCAAAGTCCTTATTATACTGCTGTCCCTAACTGGCCTCACTGCTTGTACAGTCCTCCCATCCTAATCCTGGCCACATTACCAGACCCACCCATCAATGGTCTCCACCCACCACAATGGATGGGCTGGGAATCTAGCCCATATGCAGAACATTTCCAGGCCATAATGTGCCGTCCTGTGATGCTGTGTATTACTGACCATCTCCCCTTTCTACAAATGCTTCTTTTAACCCCGTTTCCCGATAGTGAAGTGTAGCCCCCCGGAGTGCAGCACTGTCCTCGTAACATGAGTCCTAGAAATGCAGATCATAATTCATCAGCTCTCCATGATGGTGCTCCACGCAGGGTTTTGGGGGATGACCATTTATTAGTGAAGTATTGGGGAACTTTTGCTCCCGGTCTCAAGCATGTCCTGCACATCCGTCTACCCGTATAAATAGATGATATGTAAAGACCTAACTAATAAAACCCTCACCACCAGTGTAAGGTACAGCACATAGAAAGCACTAGGTGCAATAATGCAGGTTCACAGACGGCGTCATCTTTACCAATATCAGACGTATGAAAACATCTAACCATTTTAAGTCAGGACTTTGGGTGAGATTTCTCCAGATTTGTCTACTGGATTCTCACATTAGACTCCCTGAGAGCTGCAATTTCCAAAAAAAACTTGTGGCCATTATCACACGTGTGAACAAGGTCTTAGTGTGGATTCATGTTTTTCTTGACTTTTTTTGGGCCAAAACTGCTTCCAGATGTCATCTCTAGTGAAATATAAAGAACACTGCAGACAATGCATTTTTTGACTTTTTTTTTTCTCTCTCTGTTGCCAGCATTGGATTTTTTTTCCGTCGTTCTTCTTCCTGGCTTTTCTATATTACTTCAAACATGAGGGGAAAAAAAACGTGACATTCATGAACAATTCAGTGAGCCAGCCTGGGCTTATTGTAATGTTTCCGTCCAGGTTTGGTCCATTTTTTCACTGGACATCCGGATTGAACACGGAGCTAGTCATTTCCTCTGACCGCCTGTCTCTTTAGGAAACCTCGCGGATATCTTTATCAGTTTTTCATGCAGGTCTGGTCCGTTCAAGTCAAATGGTAAGGAAAAAAAACCTGACAGCATTTGTCAATTTCAGGACATGCTGTTTGTTATTCATCATCTTCAGAAACACTGAACACAGTCAGAGACAAAATATTTACCTTGCAGCAAAACCATCCATTTTCCCCTCACCCATGACGGCACCCCATGCGACCAGGGACCTCCCATCCGGGACAGGAAACCTGAGAAGATAAAAGGTTCACACCCCCACCAAGCACCAGTTCAGGTTTCCTGTCCTCCGGATAGGAAGTCCCTGGGAAGCTTCTACTTTGGTTCTCACCTGCAGCCGGGGGGAGGCCCAGGTTCTTATCTGGTGGGTGGCCTCCCCCAGGTGGCGAAACGCTCTCCAGGGCTGCTGCCTACAGTCTGGGTTTCTTTCCCCCACATCCCGATGCTGGCCCGAGGGAGCCGCTGTGGCCGTGTTCAGATGGCTTCCCTCCTTGCTCCCGGGTTGCCCGTCTTCCTGTCGGCGTCGGAGGGGGCGTCTGCGCATGCGCGCGCCCCGACGCGGGGGGGGCAGGGCTTGACCCGGAAGTTGGGAAAGCGCCGGTGTGTGCCCTGGCGTGTCTTTTAAAATATAAATGGGGCAAGGGGGGGAACCCAGCCGGCTGATGTGGCACACAGTGTGGTGCTGAAGAGGCTCTTTGTTTCCGGCAAGATGTCAGAGCCTGTAGACGGACGCGCCGAACCCCTGGAACCCTCAAGGCCCGCTAGTCCGGTACCAGTCCTGAGGAGTGGGGGCTAAAAGATCATTGGTGAGATGTATCTTTTTCTTTATTAATGGGGTGTTATCTGCTTGATTTGTTTAGGTGGCAAAGACCCCCAAAAAAGCGGCCTCTAAAACGAAGCATAAGGAGTGTGCAGGATGTAAGGCCCCCCTAGCATCCTCCTATTCTAAGCCGTTATGCACCCCATGTATTGATAAATTGGTGGCGGAGGAATCCCAGAGCCTTTCCAAAAATATGAGATCTTTAATAAGATCTGAGGTCAAAGCCTCCTTAAAATCCTTGAGTAAGAATCGCCCGCGGTCTCCGGAAAAATCTCTGGATATTAGGGATTCGGATATAGACCATTCTGACGTGGAGGAAAGAGAAGCAGGCCAGTTACTCTCTAATGACGCTACTTCGTCAGCAGATGAAGAAACAGGGGGTTCCCATTTCTCGCCCGAAGATACCCAAAACCTCCTTAAAGCGGTCAGAGCAACCATGCAACTAGAAGAGGTGAAACAGGCTAAGTCTACAGCAGATATTGCCTTTCAGGGGTTAGGTCCCAGGAAGCAGAGGGTTTTCACCATTCACGAGAATGTTCAGGCATTAATTAAAAAGGAATGGAAAAATCCTGATAGGAAGTTTTTTATTCCAAGCTCCGTTAAAAGAAAATATCCCTTTGATGAGAAAGTAGCAGCTTGTTGGGACAAGGCCCCTACAGTTGACGCTCCGGTGGCGAAGATCGCCAAGAGGTCTGCTCTACCGTTTGATGACCTGGGTAGCCTTTCTGATCCTCTTGATAAAAAAGCAGATTTTTATTTAAAGAAGGCCTGGGAATCGTCCTCTACCTGCTTGAGACCTGCGGTTGCAGCATCATGGGTTTCTAGGTCACTGCATATCTGGCTGGAACAGTTAGAGCAGCATCTCAGTGAGAAGAAGCCAAGAGAAGAAGTTTTGGCCTCCCTTCCTACCTTTTTTAAGGCTGTCGATTTTTTAGCCGATGCCTCCACGGATATAGTTAGGTTCTCAGCCAGATCATCCGCCATGTCCAATGCGGCTAGAAGAGCTATTTGGCTGAAGTCCTGGAAAGCTGATCAGGGTTCAAAGGCTAGATTGTGCTCCATCCCCTGTGAGGGTGACAGGCTCTTTGGGTCTTCCCTTGACGATATACTTGAAAAAGCCTCAGACAAGAAGAAGGGTTTTCCAGCTCCTCAACGCCCCCCTTTTTTTCGTAGGTACCAAAGTAAAAAGCAAAAGGGTAGGCAGTATGACAGAAGGGAAAAGGATAAATTTCCTAAGAAATCCGGAGGTTTCCTTTTTAAACCCCAAGACCAAAGACCCAAAGATAAGCAATGACGCCGAACCCCAGGTAGGGGGAAGATTATCTCTCTTTCTCCCAGCCTGGAAAACGATAACCAAGAACGGCTGGATCCTGGGAGGGATTGGAGAGGGGTTTCCGGCTAGAGCTTCTGACCCGTCCCCACGATTCGTTAATACTGACAGATTACCCCAAGGATCTAGTCAAGAGACAGGCCTTAGAGTCAGAGGTCTTGCTGCTTCTGCGAAAAGGGGTGGTTGTCCCGGTTCCGCAGGCAGAGAGGGGCAGGGGTTTTTACTCCCCTCTTTTTTTAGTAAAAAAACCCAATGGTTCCTTCCGGGTAATCCTGAACCTGAAGAAATTAAACAGATTCCTCAGCTACAAGAGATTTTGCATGGAGACCATAAGATCGGCCATAGATCTCCTATCAAAGAATTGCTGGATGGCGACTCTGGACTTAGAGGACGCGCACTACCACGTGCCAATTCATGTGTCCTCCCAAAAATATTTGAGGACAGCAGTCTGGGTTCAGGGGGAATGTCTACACCTGCAATACAGAGCCCTGCCGTTTGGGGTTTCACAAGCCCCCAGAATCTTCACAAAAGTGATTGCGGAAGTAGCCTCCTTCCTAAGATTGTCAGGGGTTCCGTTGCTGCCATATTTAGACGACTTCCTGTTTATTTCCCAGACCAAGGAGGGCTTGATTCAAAACATCGGGGTTTCCTGCGCCCTGTTAAAGAGCCTGGGCTGGAAAATAAATTGGGAAAAGTCTTGCCTAACACCATCTCAGACTTGTGTATTTTTAGGCATCCTTTTAGACTCCCGAGTAGAAAAGACCTTCCTCCCGTCCGCCAAGATATTCTCCATCAGGGAGCATGTTTGGGATCTTTTCAGATCCTACCTCTGCTCGTTCAGGAGGGCAATGGCAGTACTGGGCCACCTGACAGCAACTTTTCCAGCGGTCCTATATGCGCAGGCTCACACAAGGAAGCTACAGTCATGCATTCTGCGCCAATGGGACGGCTGCAAGCAGTCGTTAGACCGGCTTTTCCACTTATCCGCAGAGGCGAGAGTGTCTCTTCTTTGGTGGACTGTGGCGGAGAATCTCTCAGCAGGAGTACCATGGTCCTTTCAGGATCCGATAGTAATAACGACGGATGCCAGCCCGTGGGGTTGGGGGGCTCACTCGGAGAACAAAGGTTGGCAAGGGAGGTGGGATTTGAATACCAGAAAAGCCACCTCGAACTTCAAAGAACTAAAGGCAGTAGAAATGGCCTTAAAAGCGATAGTTCCGGACATATCCTTCAGGAACATAATTCTATACTCGGACAATTTGACAACAGTGGCATACATCAACCATCAAGGCAGAACAAGAGTACCTTCCCTGGCAACACTCTGTCACTAGATCTTTCAGTTAGCGGAACAGAAACATCTATCCCTTTCGGCAGTCCACATAAAAGGGAAAGAGAACATAGTAGCCGATTTTCTGAGTCGCACCCAGCTAAAACAGGGAGACTGGTGCCTAAACCCAGAGGTCTTCTCCCAGTTAACGCAGAAATTCGGCCTCCCCACGGTCGACCTATTTGCCTCCAGGAAGAACAGGAAAGTGGAAAGGTTCTTCTCCATAAATCGTCTGGACGATCCAACAGCTTTAGACGGATTCGCACAGAACTGGTCTCAGGAGGAGGGTTACGCCTTCCCTCCTTTTTCCCTAATTCCGCAGGTCCTGAAAAAAGTCCAGAGGGAGAAAGCGACGATTACCCTAGTTGCCCCAGTGTGGCCGAAAAGGTCCTGGTACTTCTGCCTCCTAGACCTAGCAATAGCCCCCCCTTGGATTCTACCTCCTCGGGAGGATCTATTATATCAAGGCCCGATCCTGCATCCCAATCCGGAAATTTTGCATCTGGCAGTATGGAGACTGAGAGGGAGATTTGGTTAGGTCGGGGTCTGTCCCAATCTGTAGTGTCCACCATTTTGGGAAGTAGGAAAGCTACCACAGCTAGGAAATATAATAAGATCTGGGAAGTCTTCTCCTCCTTTTTAGGGATCAATCCTGACCCCTTCTCTCCTCCAAATGTCTCTAGGGTCCTAGACTTTTTACAAGCCGGCTTGGATAAGGGGCTTAGGGCTTCCACCCTAAGAGTACATGTGGCAGCCTTAAGTTACTTCTTTGATTCCCAGCTGGCCCTTCATCCTTGGGTTAAAAGGTTTCTGTCAGCAGCCTCCAGGATCCGCCCTTCGATAAGACCCTTGTCCCCTCCTTGGGACCTAAACACGGTCTTGACGGCCCTGTCACAGAAGCCTTTCGAGCCCTTGTCAGACATACCCATAGATATGCTCTCCTTTAAGATGTCCTTTTTACTGGCCATTACTTCAGCTAGGAGGATTTCAGAGATGCAAGCCTTCTCGGCTTTTCCTCCTTATACCCAGATCTTGGACGACAAAGTTATTATTAGGCCTCTCCCGTCCTTCCAGCCAAAGGTGGTTTCGGACTTCAATAGAAGTCATAATGTTGTCCTTCCATCCTTTTGCCCTAATAATTTAGAAAGGGAGTATCATTGCCTGGACGTCAAAAGATGCTTGCTTGCTTATTTGGAGTCTACCTCGGCCTGGAGGTTGGAAGAAAACCTCCTTATTCAGTTTTGGGGTAGGAATAAGGGGCGGAAAGTGTCCACGGCAGTTATTGCTAGATGGGTTAAAAGGGCCATTTCCGAAGCCTATTTAGCGCATGGTCTCTCGCCCCCTTCAGGGTTTGGAGCCCACTCCACCCGAGCGGTGGCTACGTCCTGGGCCGAGAAGGCGGATGCCTCTCTGGCTCAAATTTGTAGAGCAGCTACTTGGAGCTCTCAACATACCTTTTTAAAGCATTACAGGCTCCAACTTCACGCGGATTCCGCCTTTGGTAGGAAGGTGCTTCAGGCGGTTGTCCCCCCTAGTTCCTCATTAATAGTCTATCTCGCATGGGGTGCCGTCATGGGTGAGGGGAAAACAACATTGCTTACCGGTAATTGTTTTTCTCGATACCCATAACGGCACCCTCAAAATTTTTCCCTTCCCCCCAAAAATTTTTTTTACATTAAAAAAATTCATAGGCTTTTTAGTTACCCTTTATTAGGTTATATGCGGAGTAGCCCGCTACTTCTTTATAGGTTTCTGAGAGAATCTCTCTTGAGTATTGAAGAGATATAATGTACCGTATTGGATCTCTCTCTCTTTCTTACGTGTATTCACCTCCGGAGTACTGTTTATTACTATCACTGGTGCTTGGTGGGGGTGTGAACCTTTTATCTTCTCAGGTTTCCTGTCCCGGATGGGAGGTCCCTGGTCGCATGGGGTGCCGTCATGGGTATCGAGAAAAACGATTACCGGTAAGCAATGTTGTTTTCTATTGAACGGACGCTGACATGTCCCGTGTCACTCGTGTGAAAGGGGCCTAAGGCTGGCGATGCACACAGCTTTTTGAAGCAATTTTGAGCCAAAGCCAGAAGTGAGTTGGAAGGGAATGAGGAATGTTAAGGACTTCCCCTTCCTGCAGGAGCCACGACTGGATTTAGCAAAAAAACGGCTTGAAAACCTGCCATAAAAACCTGCGTGTTTAGATAACAGGATAGATAACACTGATGAAAAAAATTCTGTAATTGTAAAGTAAATGTGTTTTCTGCTCAGTTCCTTCTCCTTTATCTTCTATGAAGATTCGATATCGATGTCCACATATAATAATAGACTATTTACATGCGGCGTCCTCACACTGTACCCGGAGTGTAGTCGGAGACCCTGCAGACCCCACAATCGTGTTGTACTAGAGGGGCATCAGGGTTTTACTTTATACATGAGGCCGTTATAGTTATTTTCCCTCCACCGAACATGAAGGGTTAATGACCCCCATCATCCTGCTCTGTACGTTGTGTGACACAGCCGCACAGTCACCCCCATCATCCTGCTCTGTACATTGTGTGACACAACCGCACAGTCACCCCCATCATCCTGCTCTGTACATTATGTGTGACACAGCTGCACAGTCACCCCCATCATCTGCTCTGTACATTATGTGTAATGTTCTTGTTACAGAATGTTTTAATAAAGTGTTCTTTTCTTATTCTGTGTAAATGTATTTTTTGTTATACTTGGTGTTTATATTTAGGGTAGATCTATAGGGGATGTATTTTGTTTCACAATATCTGATGTTTTTGCCAGGAATCCGTTCCCAAATCCCTGGTTCTGGATGGATCCTTTATGCAGTGGGTAAGATTTGTTTACCTCATCCACTTTGCTGCTACTTTAAAACTCAGTATTTTCTGCCTGCAATTCTGAGGCTGCAGCATTTACACGTCATGTGGATGTATCCTACAGAGGTGATCTTTCTGCTTACACGTCGGTGACATGGTGTCACACATGGTGGCCACCTGTCCATTCATTCTCCACCTGGATGCAAAGTCCACCTCACCAGGTGATTCGGGGAGGTGTGAATTAGAAATTAGCAAATCCATTTGTTAAGTAGAATTTTTCGAGAACGCACTTTTCTCCTTATGGTTTCTTCTTATGGGGAGTGTCTGGTAGGCATGAGGAGTCTTACAGTCCAGACAAATAGATATGCAAATTAGTTTTCCTTCCGAAAAGAGAAATAAATGTGGAAAAATGCAGGCAGGATGAATACCGTATAGTATAGTGAGCATATGGAACGAAAATCATTAATAAAAACATTTAATAAACATCAAAATGCAATACAATAAAAACTGAAAATAAAAATAAAAACTCTGATAATGAGACTCCAGTTGGGGATGTACTCTATATAAAGCACTTGTGCTTGGGAGCGTATTTCCTAAAAAAAATAAACGTCCTGGGAACGATGAATAAAGTTGATACAACTTCAAACGGGCTGATGCATATGAAACACCATGAATGTGCACAGATAGATACTGAAAAACCTGCCAGTCAAAGGGACCCACAGCAATAGTTAAATCCAAACAAAGTTTGGTAAATGTGGTGCGGTACTGATAACCCACACACCGAGGCGTCCCACGGCTGTGCGAGACCAACACCACTTGTTACCTGTCCCGAGGTCTTCAGATGGAAATACCGTCCTCACAATAAGTAAGTAGTACGTCCTGCTGTTACTGGCCCAAACAAAAGCCACACCAAACGAAGGTAGAGAATGCTGGCTTGTCACGTGATGTGTCGGCAGGAAGTGCTGGCTGGTCACGTGATGTATCACGTGGTCATGGTGATCCTGATATCCTCAATCGAATATGGAGGAAGTAAATACAATAAAATAACCATCCAATGGTGTAAAAATAGCACAAAGTTCTGATTCATCCAGGGAATCTTCAAAGTGACATTTCAGGATGGGTCTCTTAGAACCAAACGCGTTTCCGGGTATACAACTGCCCCCTTCCTCAGTGGTGACCCAAATGGTGAACTTTCCCTGTTTATATAGCCGATCTCAGTCAAACATAAAACGTGGATACAACCTGGACTGGAATACACTAGAATAGAGTACTTACAATGGCAACCTTGTTTCCTAAGCTCAGCAACAGACTGCATTACATGTGATGTTGGAAACTCTCAGGGGTGGAGTTAAACAAAAGCCAGAGGAGGAAGTGATTCAGCGGCCATTTTGGAGTGAAGCCGAGAGAGACACTGAGGACCTGTGTAAGAAAAAAAAAACAATCGACATCCAGTTGTGCGAGCATCCTTGAATGACCAGAGCTGTAGTTGAGTAGAGATGATCCTGTCCAGAGGAACGAGGATTGCTGTCAGGAACGCTGATGAGAGCTGTGGAGCAAAGCAACATACACTGCTGTACCGCGCGCTTGTTGCTGAAGCTTTAGTTCGATTCACAGTCCCCAGCCGATGCAGAGCAGACCCAGGTCGGTAAGACTGATCATGCACGCACTTCATTACAGTGTTGGCTCCTAGGATCCTAGAGACTGAGACCAGGCCTGTAGTCAGTTAGGGTTTCTGTTTGTGTCAGGCCACAAGGATTGTTAACGGTTCATTACCAGGACTTCACAGTTACAGTTCACACCGGAGAGTTGAGAAGCTGCACCACAAACTCAAGCCAGAATAGCATTTACTCCGAAGAAACACTAAGGCACGTGCTACATAACCAGTTTTTGGAGGGGGAATACTATAGGGCAGGCATGCTCAACCTGCGGCCCTCCAAATGTTGCAAAACTACAACTCCCAGTATGCCTGGACAGCCTACAGCAGGGCATGGTGGCAGTTGTAGTTTTAAAACAGGTGGAGGTCTGCAAGTTGAGCATCCCTGCAATAGATTATAATAATATTGTAAGCTGTTGTGCTGCACCGCAGGCTAGCCCGCATAATGCACCCAAACAGTTGTTCCTGATTTTTAGTGTAATAACAGGTAAGGCATAGCTAGCTGTTTTATTTAAGACCGCCAACAGGTAAACTACTGCTCTTACCTCCAGCATCCACTGGAGGGCGCCGTGCTGTGAAGCACAAGGGTCTCTGCCTTCTGGCTGGGTGTATGTAAATTGATTTGTGTGTTACCAGCATCGGTGGTCACGTTTAAGTCCTGGACAGACCCGTGTATGCCGCACAAAATGAGCTTATGCTCTCTGATTCCGCCACCTATACCAGGTTGACTCAGGATCCCACCGCTCCTTTCCAAACCCTTTTGAGGAGTATCTTGGAGGAGGGACTGGATAGTGGTTATTTGGACCAAAAACAATTTGATTATATTTTTGTCTCTTATCCAGTGGTCCCCATCTTCCATTCCCTCCCCAAGATACATAAAGAGGGATTCCCTCCCCCCATGCGCCCTATAGTTTCGGGTATTGGGTCTTTTTCGGAAAATTTGTCATCCTGGGTGGACAGCATGTTGCAACCACTAGTGCAGTGTATTCCTGGTTTTTTGCGGGATACTGCCTCAGTCTTGCAGGCTTTTCATTCCTTCCAGTGGTCTTCTGATTTTTCTTGGATTTCGGCTGATGTTGCTTCCCTGTACACGGCCAGCCCCCAGGATCTTGCCATTATCTCTTTGGGTTGGTTTTTGAGTCTTTATTCTAATTTCTCATTACCCTTTAGAGATTTCCTCTGCAAAGTTGTATTATTTCTTATGCAACACAATTATTTTATGTTCAATGGGAGAATTTTTCTCCAATGCAGAGGAGTCTCTATGGGGGCCCGTTTCTCACCATCGCTTGCAAACATTTATATGGCATGGTGGGAACATCATTTTCTTTTCTCTGATTCCAACCCATGGAGTGGATCCGTCCGGTGGTACGGTCGGTACATCGATGACCTGCTCTTTGTATGGTCGGGCGATGTGGCGGCCGTACCATCATTCGGATCCTTCCTCAATGCTAACAATTGCAATTTACGTTTTTCTTTAAACTCTCATAAGACCCTAATATCCTTTTTGGATTTGTGTCTGGTGGGGGACGTGGGGGATGGCCGTGTACACAGTCGTACGCACAGAAAGGAAACCGCAGGAAATACCATCCTACATGCGGGATCCTGTCATCCTGCACACACTGTCCATAATATCCCTAGGGGCGAATACATTCGCGCTTTGCGCAATTGTTCCTCCAGTGAAACTTGCATTGAAGAAATGAATACTGTCACCACTCGTCTCCTAGCCAGGAATTATCCCAGCAGACTTTTAAACCGATCAAAAAATATGGTTTCTACCATGTCTCGGGATAATTTAATCTTTCCCAACAAAACGCCCAGGCTTGGTCATAAAGAGAAGCAAGTTACTTTCTCTACGAGTTATAGTTGTGAATATTCACAAATATGTAATATTGTCAAAAGACATCTTCATCTTCTCAAATATGACCAAGCGTGGGGTGACGTTGTAAAAAGCGGTGTTAGATGTGTTGCCCGAAGTGCTGTTACTTTAGCAAATATGGTGAGCCCCTCTCTATACCAGGATAAACCTGGCTCCCAGCCGACTTGGCTGAGAAACATAGGTAATTTTAAATGTGGGCATAAAAGATGTACATGTTGCTCATATATGAGGATGGGCTCGCATATTGTGTCTACAAGTAACCACACCACTCATACTATTCAGCAATACATCAATTGCAACACCACATATGTGGTATACTGCATAACATGCTCTCTGTGTAATTTACAGGACGTCGGGTGCACATCCAACTGTTTGAAAATTCAAATTTGCCGTCACATCTCTGATGTACCTCATGCTAAAATAAAAAATGTTTCCACACTTTATTTTAGTATACAACTAGACATAAACAAAGTGATCGGGTCTTAGCTTAGCTACGCGTTTCACCGACGCATCCTCGGCTTCTTCAGGCTGACCCAGAGGAATGGCACACACCAGGATTTACACAAAAAAAAAAAGGAAATTACATCATTAGATTGACAAGTTCAGTCCACAAATACATTTAGTAGCATAAGTAATTAATTAAAAACTGAATAAAACATTGTGCAAATATATTATATAAAGACAAATAATTATATATATATATATAATGCAGCAATACACTATTTTGGTAACAAATTCTAATTAAATACTAATAGTAAATTACTAAATAAATAAAAAACTTAAAAAAAAACTGATAACTGACATAAAATCATTATTTATAATAGAAAGCTCTATTAAAAAAAAAAAAGAAGCTCTGTTGAGATAATTATTTGATACTCTATAGTGAATATTCGTCTATAGTAGGTACTTGGGGTAGGAGTCTGAATACTGTTTATTTAGTATGTTCTATGACTGCATTGAGACCTTCAGGTCCGGGGTCTGCAGGCGAAGTATCCAGTAGGATTCTTCAGTTACTAATTGTTGGAATCTATTTTTAGTGTTTGGAGGAATCCAGTCGATGATGAGTTTTAGGACAGATATATTGCGGTTGTGCTGTGTATCGAGATGTCTAGAAACGCTATGGTGTTGTTTTCCGTTACTTATATTGCTTCTATGGTTTTGTAATCTGGTTCTCATACACAGAGTTGTTCGTCCTACATACTGCAGCTTGCAGGGACAGTCCAAACGATATATATAACAAAAGATAAGCCGCAGTCCAACTGTGTTTTTATTTTAAAATTTTCCCGTGATAGATGAAACAAAATCTGATTGACTGGGGGAAATGTTCCTGCAGCATAAACATTTTATGTGTTTGCATCGGTAATTTCCCATGGTATCCTGAGTATTTGTGGGCATGTTTAATTTTTGTTTTGTTTTTAAATTCACCATACTAGGTGCCAAAATATTTGTGAAGGTTATGTTTCTTCTGTATGTGATATTTGTTTTTTTCATAATATTTTTTTCAGAATGGGTCCATTCAGTAGAATGTTCCAGTTTTGTGAAGATATTTTTTATTTCATGATGGGCAGTGATATAGGAGGTGATAAAATTATATTTGAATTGATCTCCATTTTTATTGATTATTTATTTATTCCCTGTTAGACAGTCATTTTGAGGCAGGATAACATTTTTGATGGGTATTTTTTCTCTTTAAATCTTTTTTGTAAGATTTTGGCTTGTTTGGTGAAATTTTCAGTTGAGGTGCAATTTTTCCTTATCCGGCGGTATTGTCCGTATGGGATATTCTTCAGCCATTTGTGGTAATGGCTGCTTAGAAAATGTAAATAACTATTTGTGTCAACTTGTTTAAAGTGTGTTTTGGATCCAATTGTGTTATTATCGGACCAAAATAGTGTGACATCTAAGAAAACTATTTTGTCTCTACAAAAATTTGGGCAAAAATGAATGCCCCAGGAGTTGTTGTTCATTTCTTCTGCGAAGTCCAGGGCATCCCTTTGTGTGCCTTTCCAAATAATGAACAAACCATCTCTGAATCTTTTATAGTACACGATGAGCGGAGAAAAAGTCGGGGACTGTGCAATGTGTTGTTGTTCAAACCGGCCCATAAAGAGATCGGCATAACTTGGTGCCACTCGCGTGCCCTTCACACTGCCCCTTATCTGTTGGTATTAAGTGTCATTGAATGAAAAAACTTTATTGCAAAGAAGAAACTCAATTCCTTTGAGAAGGAAATTAATTTGTTCAATGTTGAGTCAATGTTCAATGTTGACTGATTAGAGTTTCTTCTACTGCTTTTAGTCCTAATTGGTGTGAGATGTTAGAAAATAGAGAGGTGACGTCCAGTGTGAAGAAGGAAGAATGGCCGGGAACTCCACTGTTTGTAGTTCAGTTATTAATTGTGTGGAGTCTTTTAGGTATGTAGGAAGTTCTAGAACATATTCTTGGAGAAACAGATCTATGTAGTGAGATAAACTGGATGTGATGGACCCTATCCCTGAGATGATGGCTCTGTCAGGTGATGGTTGTAGGTTTTTGTGTATTTTAGGTAAATAGTAAAAGAACGGAGTTTGGTGATGCTTGACGGTGAGGAACTCTTTTTCTTTTCTTATTGAGTATATCGTGATCAGTTGCTTCTTGGAGTAGAGCTTTATATTTTTCCGGAATGGTATCAGTGGGGTCAATTAACACAGGAATGTCAGGGTTAGGCGTTGCGGCATGACGTGAACAGACGGGCGTGCAGCGGTCCTCCCCCCTCCCACAGCGCCGACCCCGGCTCCTGCTCCTGCTCTCGCTGCGGCATGGGCGACGATTCCGACGCGCTGATGCGCTCTCCGATCCGATGAGCCCGACCCCCTGTTGAGAGGCTGACCTACCTGATCGATGTGCCTGCTGGGTCCGCTGGTCTGTCCTCCTGCTGTGAAGCACTGCTGCCCTCTCCGCTGAGTCGACTTCGGAGGCCGTATGTCCGGGGTCCTTACCTGGGGTCCTAACTGTCTCAGGCTGCCCTTCTGTGCCCGCTCCGGGCTGTTCAAGACTGGAGGTTACATGCGGTGTCCGAAGATTTGGAGTCGCGGCGCGGCGTGAGTAAATGCCCACTTGTGTGTGCTACATTGTTGCCTCCGGGAGTCCCGTCTGCCTGGCACTGTCTGTCGGGAGCGGTCGTCTGTGAGCCGTCTCCCGGGTTCCATCTGCCCTGTTGTCGGGTGGCCCTGAAGAGAAGTGGGCTGACATCTTCATTATATGCTCCACTATACGTCGCTTTATACGCCAGCAAGCCAGTTGCTTTACTGACCTATCTGTGGGGTTGCCGCGACAGTCGCTAAGTTCAAAACAGCTTCTCTCGTCTGGCCCTATATCAGCCTTATATCCGCCATATATATCAGCCTTATACCAGCCATATCAGTGTACATTACCACAGCCCCTGTTTTGCCGCTGGACACTGCACCGCTTCGTGGTAAAAACTGCTATACATACCTGCTATATATACTTGCCATATATACTAGCCGTATATCAGCCATATCAGTGTATACCATCATAGCCCCTGCTCTGCCGCTGGACACTGCATCGCTTCGTGGTAAAAACTGTCCCACCTCCCCTCTGATCCCCAGAACCTACAAGCCCCAGAATTGGGACAATTCGATTCAGGACCTTCCGAGATTCAGGTGATTGGGGGCCCTATTTGCAAGATCCCTGATTCATTTAACCCCTCTGGGCGCTATAAGATATACACGGTTGTTTGTACAAGGAACATTAAGATCTGCGCAACATCCACTCTGAAATTACCGTGTAAGAGGTTGAAGGGGGAAGGGAGCAAAGGGGGAAAGGGGGGGGGGAGGAGGGGGGGTAAAAAAAATAAAAATAAAAATAAAATAAAATAAAAAAAATGGCTCCAAAACCGCAAAATAGAAAGTCCATTGGATCCTCTCCACCCAAAGGGGGGGCTGGAAGGACGCAGCTTGATAAATATCTTAAATCCCCACCTCCATTACCCAAGACAAGGGGTAATCAGAAACAAACATCACAGATGGGGGACTATGAAGAGAATGAAAACCCTCCAAATAGGGTGGGAGATAACCGGGCAGCAGAAGTAGAGAACCAGATGAGTAATATTGATCATAAATTAGCAGGTATATTGGAAGCAGTTAAAACAACCAACCAATCATTAAATACTCTGACGACAACGGTGGCTGCAGTGCAGACCGACATTGCGGTAATCCGGGACGATCTAAATAAAATGAGGCAGCGCGTTAAAGAGTACGAAACCTTGACTATAAAGCTGCAAAAAGAATCCAGCCAGATTAAAAAAAGGATGGCAACTGTAGAGAATGATAATAAGGCACTGAAGGAAAAAATTGCTGATTTGGAAGACAGATCACGGAGAGACAATCTCAAATTAGTGGGTTTTCCAGAAGGAGCAGAAAAAGATGACCCTACAGGTTTCATACAAAAATGGCTGTTAGATAAATTAACAGCCTCAGGAGCAGCTCTAGGACCCATAGTGGAGAGAGCGCACCGTATTCCAACAAGAAAACCCCTACCAGGGCTAGCACCAAGGCCTTTGTTAATTAAAATGACCTCCTCAAGGGATCGGGATAATATCCTTAGGTGGAAGAGAGAAGCGCAAACGGTGAAATATAATGATACCAATATAGAGACATACCCGGACTTTTCAACTCAACTAAAATATTCCATGATGTACCCTGCGAAACTACGGATTATCTATAAAGAAACCGTACAATTTTTTTCCAACCCAAGTGACGCAGTCGATTGGATGGACTCTCAGGGCATTAAATAACTCGCTCATGGTCGCGGTGGGGGAGAGCTGGGGGGGTCGACGGTGGGGGGGGGGATAGTCTATAGTTAGAGACCTATGAGCCGCAATTTGCGTCTCGCAGGTCAGAATGGGATTGGGGTTTTGGGGGTTGGGGGAGGGGGTTTCTTTCCGCGGGGGACTGTCGTGGTGCTGAGGGTATGTCGTTGGTGGTTCCCCTGTTCTTCCGCTCAGTGTTGCCATATTCTTTAAAATGTCTAGCATATTGACATGGAATATCCGCGGTTTTGCGGATAAAATTAAGAGGTGCGCAGTGTTCGATTTAGTTTCTAGACATTTACCAGCAATAGTGGCCCTGTTAGAAACACACCTTACAGGTGAAAAAATTGCGGCACTGGGCGGAAGGAGATGGGCCTCTCACGAATACCATTCCTGACACTCTATATATTCCAGGGGAATAAGTGTGTATATTCATAGACAGGTAGACTATGACCCAATAGAACAGCTAATCTTTTTGCACTGCTATTGGCAGGGGCAAAGGAGAATCATAGCGTTTATATACATCCCGCCCCCCTTTACTACTACTGTATTATGTAAATTGATGGATTATATTGCAGCACGAGACGAGTGCCCGGTGCTGGTGATGGGCGATTTCAACTCGGTCATGGACACTAAAAAAGATAGGATTTCCACCATAACTAATTATGAATTAAATCTAGGATCAAGTACAGTGCTATCTAGAATCTGTACGGAGATGGCACTGGTCGATATCTGGCGATCTCTTTACGGAAATAAGCAGGTATTTAAGCAGTAACACATATAGGTCCATGTCCCGAGTTGATCTGGCTCTCGCCAGCCCCGGGCTCATTAATAGGGTTAAAAAAATGAATTACGAATGTCATGGCATCTCTGACCATAGCCCGGTTATGGTAATACTGGACAGTCCTAAGAAACCAAACCAAAATAGAATTTTTAAACTCAACCCCCACTGGATGACATTGATAAGGGATCTAGATAAGATTAATGAAGAAATAAAACTCTTTTGGAGGGATAATGTTAATTCAACACATATCCATATGGTTTGGGACTCGCTCAAGGCATACCTTCGGGGTATATATTCATATGAAATCAGGAAACAGAAAAATCTCTTTGCCCAAACTCAAAAAGAAATAGAAGGGAGGCTCAACCAAATAATGAATGAGATTATCCACGTAAATACTACAGAAAAACAACTCCAACTTAAAAAGGCACAAGAGGAATGTAAACAAAATTTATACAAAAAAGCACAGAACAAAATGTATTTTTCAGGGCTGAGGAGTTTTAGCGAGTCCGGCAAGCCAAGCAGATTATTATCTATGATAGTAAAAAATCAAAGGGGAGGTTCCAATATCACTGGAATTAGGACAGAGGCAGGAAACATCCTACGAGACCCTGATGACATCCTAAGGGAATTCACTAGGTATTTTTCGACATTATATCAAGCCGGGTCCCAAAATCAGGGAGGAAAAATAGATCAATATCTGGATAACATTGATATCCCTGAATTTGACCAACAAGACATTGACTGGTTAAATAGACCTATACAACTGACCGAGCTACAGACCACGTTGTATTCCATCAAGGGCAATACATCCCCAGGGGTGGACGGTTTCCCATTTGAAGTATATCGGAAACATGAGGGAACTATTCTTCCCCCAATGTTGGAGGTACTAAATCAATCTTGGACAATGGGTTCCCTACCCCCCTCAAGGATGGAAGCCACTATCACATTGATCCCCAAAAAGGGGAAGGATCCGCTGTTAGCTGCTTCCTACCGCCCCATCTCTCTGTTGAATACAGATTATAAAATTCTTGCCAAATTGTTAGCTAACAGATTAAAAACTGTCATACATAAAGTTGTCCATGTAGACCAAACCGGGTTCATTCCCAAAAGAAACATACAGGATAATATAAGGCGGGCTTTCCTGAACATCCAGATGGGGGACGGGGGGGACTGCTCCATCCTGTCCCTGGATGCCGCTAAGGCCTTTGACAGGGTGGAGTGGCCCTTCCTTTGGAAAGTACTATCACGGGTGAAGATGGGCGAGTATTTCTCCAGATGGGTTCGCATTCTGTACCAAAACCCGGTATCGAGGGTCCGAATTAATGGTGAGTACTCTGCCCCTTTTCCCCTGAACCGAGGAACACGCCAGGGCTGCCCCCTTTCCCCTTTGCTCTTCTCGCTATTCCTGGAGCCAATTGCATGCAAAATTAGAACAGATGAGGAAATATCTGGCTTCGGGTGCGAGGGGGAAGCTGACAAAATCAGTTTATATGCGGACGATATGCTGCTCTTCTTGGGAAAGGGGTATATAAACTTGCCCAGGGTTATGGAAAGTCTGGATGAGTTTGGATCCCTATCTGGATACGACATAAACTGGGAAAAATCTAAATTTCTTCCATTGAGACGCCCGGTTCCACGGGGCCACAATTTTCGGGTTAGTATATTGACCCCAGCAGATTCCCTACTGTACCTGGGTATCCAGATAGGGACCAAACTGGAACATTATTTGAAACTGAATATACTCCCAATAATAGATAAAGTTAGGGAAAAAATTAGAACATGGCTAAAGCTCCCTCTGTCACAAATCAATCGAATAGCGCTTATTAAAATGACATTATTACCAATGTTATTATATGTTTTCAACGCCTGTCCAATCACGATAGAAGACAAGTTTTTCAACAAGTTAGAGACCCTCTTTAACGAACTGATATGGGGCCGCAAACGAGTCAGAATTAAGATTCAGTATCTGTATAAAGAAGAGGGTGGAATGTCCATCCCTTTTTTAAAAGGATATTATTTAGCTGCCCAATTGAGATGGTGTGTGAGGAATCGGAGGAATAAATGCATCTGTCTTCTTTTTGGGGAGCAGTGTAGACCATGGTCGGATCTTTTTCATATTCTTGAAACCGCTATTTTTAAGAAGAAAACAATAACAAACCCGTTTTGTAGGAATGCTCGGGTATATCTGGCAACAAATTAGAGATATGGCGGGCGTATCTGAGGCAGTTCAGTACACCCCACTGTGGGGGAATGCACACTTACCACAAGTTATGCGACTAGGCCACGCTGAATATTGGGAAAAAAATGGGATATACTTAATTGCACAAGTTTTTCATCAAGGACTGATTAAGCCCTTAAATGAAATATTACCAGACATTACATTAGGATTTACTGATAAATTTCGATATGAACAATTACGTCACGCTATACAACACACGGAGAATAAGAACTATTTGAAGATAGTAAGGAACACTTTTTTAGATCTTTGTCAAGACATGACATTTAACACCTCCATATCACATATATACGCTAAGTTAAAATATGAACACACAAAAATGATCACATTTAGGGGTGAGGCTAAATGGGAAAGAGACTTACATAAAGGGGAACCTATTATCTGGAATACTGTGTACAGAAACATTAAAAGATCGACCGTCTCACCCGCTCATGCATGGATTCTTTTGAAAATCATACACCGCCTCTATTACACACCAGCATTACTGCATACCATTTATAAAGATAGGAAACAGAACTGCTATAAATGTAACAAAGACAGAGGAGATTATAAACATCTGTTGTGGGAATGCCCAGGGATAAATGAATATTGGATAAAAATATTTCGGAAACTGCAGGACCTACTCCCCTATGAAGTACCAGGCTTGCATTGATTATGCCATCCTGGGCACACTCCCAGAGACAGATGAAAATAAAACAGAGCAGATACTGTGGTCTCGGGGCATTGCACTAGCCAAAATAATAATTGTGAAACACTGGGGCACCATGAAATACCCCAGTTTTCAGGAGTGGTTGGAGTGGATGAATAGAGTTAGGCAGTATGAACACACTCTAGCCCAAACAGCACCGAAAAAAGGCCGCTTGGCTGCGGATATGGGGTAACTGGAAATAACGACAGTCGATGTAGGCACGGCGGCTTTGTGGAGGAGAAGGGGGGGTAACTGGCAACTGGAAACAATGACAATGTTAAAGATGCAGACACGGCAGCCCCGCGGAAAGAAAAAGGGGGGGGGGGTGGAGGGAGGGATGGGGGGTGGAGGGAGGGATAGGGGGGGCTTATAAATAAAATGGAAACTTAGTACAGGTTTAGATGAAATTATTATTGCACTCTCATTTTATCGCTTTGTGATATTGAAATAGAAGATTGTTATACATTATTTTTTGAAAAATAAAATATATAAAAAAAAAAAAAGAGAAATGTCCTCAGTACAAAAGATAATAATCATTAATAGTTTAGAATACACAAATGGTTAATTAAAAGATAGTAAAACTGTAATTTCATGGCCACTAAATAACTAAATTGTATTGTATCTTATTTATTCAGATAAAGATTGTAAGAAATCTATTAATAAGTAATTATAACATCAATAAATGATGCATGAAGAAAAATGAAAAAAAATGAAAAAAACACAGGACTGTAATACATCTTATCAGACAGTATTCACATAGATTCCAATAAATAATCGTCTTTGTTTAAAAGTATCATCTCTAGAGGTTCTCCTCCTGTTTTTTCACAAAAAGAAAACAACCAGAGGCTGCATTGGACGAAAAAATAGGAGGAAAACCTCTAGAGATGATAATTCAGAATCTGCAAACCAACAGCCACAAGAAAAACGTTAACGCATAAAAATATTCAATCTATCCAATCACCTCCAAAATAACAGTGAAATAAAATTATTAGGTCGGGGCTTATCTTTCTGTCCAAGAGCCCCTCCTCGTGCTTTCACATAGTTTTTTGGATCTAAATTCCTACATCAGGAAGCTTACATTAAATCAACATTTTTAAATAAAAAAGAGAGACAACTCCTTAAATTGTTCTTCCAAAGAGAACTCCTCCTAGCAATTCCCAAAGTACGACTACAGAGCTTTTACATGTACCAGTCAAACCTCCATCTAGTTTTTATCCAATCCATCACAGAAGGAACCATTTAGAGACGCTCCAATCCATTGTGTTCATGCAATTTCGTCAATTAGAAAAAAATAAATAAATTTGAAAGACAATCCTGACCTGATGATTCGCTCTGCAGACAAAGGAGGCAGTGTCGTACTTTTAAACAAAGACGATTATTTATTGGAATCTATGTGAATACTGTCTGATGATATGTATTACGGTCCTTTATTAATTGTACCCACTGATAACATTCTGGAAAAATATAAAGCTCTGCTCCAAGAAGCAACTGATCACGATATACTCAATAAAAATCAAAAAGATTTCCTCACCTTCAAGCATCACCAAACTCCGTTCTTTTGCTATTTACCTAAAATACACAAAAACCTATAACAACCACCTCTCAGAGCCATCATCTCAGGGATAGGGTCCATCACATCCGATTTATCTCACTACATAGATCTGTTTCTCCAAGAATATGTTCTAGAACTCCCTAGTCCCTACATACCTAAAAGACCCCACACAATTAATAACTGAACTACAAACAGTGGAGTTCCCGGCCGTTCTTCCTTCTTCACACCGGACGTCACCTCTCTATTTTCTAACATCTCACACCAATTAGGACTAAAAGCAGTAGAAGAAACTAATCAGTCACAACAGACTCAACATTGAACAAATTAATTTCCTTCTCAAAGGAATTGAGTTTATTCTTTGCAATACAGTTTTTTCATTCAATGACACTCAATACCAACAGATAAAGGGCAGTGCGATGGGCACGCGAGTGGCACCAAGTTATGCCGATCTCTTTATGGTCCGGTTTGAACAACAACACATTGCACAGTCCCCGACTTTTTCTCCGCTCATCGAGTACTATAAAAGATGCATAGATGATTTGTTCATCATTTGGAAAGGCGCACAAAAGGATGACCTTGACTTTGTAGAAGAACTGAACAACAACTCCTGGGGCCTTCATTTTTGCCCAAATTGTTCTAGAGATGAAATTGTTTTCTTAGATGTCACACTATTTTGGTCTGATAATAACACAATTGGATCCAAAACACACTTTAAACAAGTTGACACAAAGTTATTTACATTTTTAAAGCAGCCATTACCACAAATGGCTGCAGAATATCCCATACGGACAATACTGCCAGATAAGGAAAAATTGTACCTCAACTGAAGATTTCACCAATGTCACATCTAGGGCGGCAAACTGTGTCTACACAAACCATCAGAAGGCTACGAACCAGACGTCCAGCAACACGTATTTCATTGACCTCACGCCAACAAAGAAACAATATGAGACCCCAGAGTTTCATACACAGATTTTGAGGCCAGTTGGAGCAATATTGATTCAGGTTGAATTTATTTGTACTTGAATTACATTTTCTGACTGATTCATTAGAAACAGACCCAAAACTAATTTCTAGAAATTCAGTCATCTCTAATGCTGAGACACTCTTAGGATCCATTTTATCCCTCCAGTAGAGGTGTAAAGGTGAAGGGCACAACCAGTACCCATCTCTCCTTCATACAATTCAGATTGTAGGCCCTGCGAAGATTTAGTTTGGACAAGAAACCTGTCAGAGTTCTGAAACGAGGGGCAGTGGGTAGTGATCTTTTTACTGTGATCTTGTTTAGTCCCTGGCTGATACACAATCTTCTTCTTGAACCTTACTCCCGCAGTAAGAGTCAATTTACAGATGAAGAACCTATAAAGATTTTCTTGGTTATAAGCCGACATGGCCTCCATCTCCACCCGACACGAGAGATACGCTTTACCTCTAGGTCGTTTTCTGTCCAGAAGGAGGGGAATGGCACTGCTTAAGGAACATACATCTACCATGTCCTGATAGGGCTGAGGGATGTCAGATTTAAGAGGGACAAAAATGTGTACCAAGGTAAAAGGTTGGCTTCATTACATTCCTGGAAACAATTTGGCCAGTCGACCAATCAATCACTGGTGAATGCTGTTTTAGCCACAGCACCAGAAAAGGGAAAAAACTACAGCAAAAGTGTCCTAGAAAGGACATCTACTGGAAGTTACATCTTCACAGTATGGTGTTGAATAAGACTGTATGAAATTTGACAGCAGTAAATCTGGGCTGTATCTGAGGCAGCAACAGAATATTTAGGCTCCTGCCCAGAAAAGGCTCCATAAAATGTTCTGCAGGAGACTATAAACGCTTAGCTGGGAAAAATTCAAAAAAGACCATAAGAGACAGACTGGGATTACTAATTTATCCTTGGCCAAGGATAGCGTTAGAGTAGACCCAAGTTGATCCCTCCATTCTAACCTACTGTCTGTGTCACGTTATCACAGCAGACATTATGGAATCGGTGGCATGACAGAAGGTTAAGTACTTCTGAAAGTCTCTCTCTTCCACAGGTTACCTTAAATAGAGAGTTTAGATAAAGCCCAGAGAACCCATTTAATGTCTCTACTGTAATGAGGATGGAAATATTTTAAGCAAAATTTGTGTTGTAAAAGCCACTGGGTGCTTGTTTTCTTTATGGGCTTCATGGGACCATGCGTACAAACAATGGGGTTATCATAGAAAATACAACATAAAATATACAGACATCTACATATGTACAGTACAAAATAACAGTTTGGAAAATAAAAGGGATAAAACAGAACTTAATACTTTACGTGACAGGTCCAGTTGCCTGGGGAAGTAGAAATATTGGTCAGTACATCAGGTAGTGATCCCCAAAGAAATGACAGTTTACTATCCTCCATACATGTGTTGAAAAGGGTCAGTATCCCCCACACCTATCATGTCAGAGGAGGCCAGTGAGTACAGCAATGACTGTTTACGACAGTGTTTATGACCACTTGCTGTAAACCAGGTCTGCCTAAAAATCTTTGTATTAAAATATCTTTTTGGACATGCATCCTAGCAACTTCATATTACCTCCATCCACTCCGTCCTAATGTCCAGCACATGTGCGTACCAAACATGGTGGAGGTAATGGAAGGATGGCTGGAGTTATCTAATTGCTCCCTGTTACTGAGCTGGGATCGATTTGATTTTGATACCGTAGAAACATATACATGGCCTGAGTTCTCAGGAGGAACCACGTGAACCAAATATGGATTAGGCCACATATTTATTTTATGTATATTGCAAGATAGTGGTTTCGTGTGTGACCTCGGCTGGAAAGGACACTAGCCTTTTCCCGGCCCCTCTAACGGTTCTGGTCTGTGTAAGGCTTGTATACGATCCTCACGCTATCTTCACGTTTTATGATAAGGGTCTCTGAAAAGTGGTTCCATCTTACTGATTTTAAAGCTACAATCTCCTGACCTGGCTTTGGGCAGAGGACATGGATGAGGTAACAATCAAGAGAAGACTTCACCAGAGTGAATACAGAGGGTTCACCACAAGATGTAAACCATTGGTGAGCCTCAAAAACAGGAAGGCCAGATTAGAGTTTGCCAGACGACATCTAAAAAAGCCTTCACAGTTCTGGAAGAACATCCTATGGACAGATGAGACCAAGATCAACTTGTACCAGAGTGATGGGAAGAGAAGAGTATGGAGAAGGAAAGGAACTGCTCATGATCCTAAGCATACCACCTCATCAGTGAAGCATGGTGGTGGTAGTGTCATGGCGTGGGCATGTATGGCTGCCAATAGAACTGGTTCTCTGGTATTTATTGATGATGTGACTGCTGACAAAAGCAGCAGGATGAATTCTGAAGTGTTTCGGGCAAAATTATCTGCTCATATTCAGCCAAATGCTTCAGAACTCATTGGACGGCGCTTCACAGTGCAGATGGACAATGACCCAAAGCATACTGCAAAAGCAACCAAAGAGTTTAAGGGAAGAAGTGGAATGTTCTGCAATGGCCGAGTCAATCCCCGGACCTGAACCCGATTGAGCTGCATTTCACTTGCTGAAGACAAAACTGAAGGGAAAATGCCCCAAGAACAAGCAGGAACTGAAGACAGTTGCAGTAGAGGCCGGGCAGAGCATCACCAGGGATGAGACCAGCGTCTGGGGATGTCTATGCGTTCCAGACTTTAGGCTGTAATTGACTGCAAAGGATTTGCAACCAAGTATTAAAAAGTGAAAATTTGATTTATGATTTATTTATTTATTATTCTGCCCCATTACTTTTGGTGCCTCAACAAGTGGGAGGCACAGATGCAACTGCTGTAATTCCTGCACCGTTCACCTGATTTGGATGTAAATACCTCAAATTACAGCTGACAGTCTGCGGGTAAAGCACATCTTGTTAATTTTATTTCACATCCATTGTGGTGATGTATAGAGCCAAAAATGGTAGAATTGTGTCCATGTCCCAATATTTATGGACCTGACTGTATGTCGGCCATTTTGCTTTCTCACACCCGTGCAATTTAATTTACGGAATGGATTTATTATGTTTAGGTTTATTTTTTCACATAACCCATTGCATTGTGGGTGATAGGCAGTCGTATGTATTTTTTTATATTGTACAATGTGCACATTTCTTGGAATAATTGTGACTCGAATGCTGAGCCTTGGTCAGTCAGAATCTTTTATGGTGGACTGTGGACCTCAATAAATCTCTTTTCAAACACATCCACAGTGGTTTACGCTGATAAGTCTCTTACTGGTATCACCATGTCATACTGGCTATAATGGTCAATGATTGTTAGAGTGTACACATACCAATCTCGGCGGAGTCTTTATTTAACACGGTCCAAGGCTACAAGCTCAAATGTCCTATGACTCTCAATTGGGTGCAGTGGTGCTTTTTGTCTGGGCAGGTCAACCCTATTGATGGCACAGATAGGACACTTGTGACGCCATTTTTCTATGTCTTCCCACATTCCAACCCAAAAAATCTGCATCCAGGATCGGATGGGCATCCTGTCTGGGTGTAACAATCTGTTTAATACGGTCATGTGTCAGAGGATCAATAATATGACGTTTGAGCCGACAATTAGTATTGGTATGTCTGTGTTTGGCCGGCACACCATGTGACCATGCATGCATAAGTGCCTGATCACGAGGAGGGCAGGGGTGAGGAGTGGGTGGAAGATGATGTGGAGGATGATAATGTCCTCCTCACATGGCATCCGGGTGAGTGATGTGTGCAGTTTGGAGGAAGAGGTCGGGGTCACGCAGCGCCAGCCGCACAGCAAAAGAGGGAGCAGGGTGCAAAAGCGGAGCGGCCGGCCCTCAACCAGTATGCCTGCTACTGCCCACCGCACCCAGGGATTGAGCACACCAAAGCCGGAGCAAAGTAGTTCCCTGGCGTGGCAGTTCTTCAGGCAGTGTGCTGATGACAAGACACGAGTGGTTTGCACGCTGTGCAGTCAGAGCGTGAAGCGAGGCATCAGTGTTCTAAACCTGAGCACCATCTGCATGATCCAGGATCTAACTGCAAAGCACGAGCTGAAGTGAAGTACCCACTTCAAAAATCACAAAAGATCAGAGGCTCCTCCTGCTCCCTCTTCAGCTGCAGTCTTGGCCTCTTCCTCCTCCTCTGGAGTAACAATGGCACCTGCAACCCAGCAAACAGAGGATGTGGCAGCAACACCAACACCTCCACCACCGTCACCTAGCATGTCCACACTGTCCCATTGAAGCGTTCAGCTCGAAATGACAGCAGGTTGTTCTGAAATACATCTGTTTGGGGGAAAAACCCCACACCGCGCAGAAGCTGTGGGTGGGCATGGAAGAACAGACCGATGAATGGTTGGTGCCACTGAGCCTCAAGCCTGGCCTGGTGGTGTGCGACAACGGGCAAAATCTCGTAGGAGCTCTGGACCTAGCACATTCCTTGCCTGGCGCAGGTGCTGAACTTGGTGGGGCAGAGGTTCCTGAAAAATTATCCCAATATGTCAGAGATGCTGCAGAAAGTGAGGGCCGTCTGTGCGCGCTTTCGCTGTTTTCACCGTACTGCTGCTCGCCTGTCTGCGCTGCAACGTAACTTCGGCCTTACCGTTCACTGCCTCATATGCGACGTGCCCACAAGGTGGATCTCCACCTTGCACTTGCTGGAGAGACTGTGCGAGCAGCATGCATGGGTGAGTCGCTCTGCAGAACAGCACCACTTCCCCACCAACGGGTGGACCTCCATGCGGGACGTGTGTGCCGTGTTGCGCTGTTTCTAGTACTCCACCAACATGGCCAGCGGTGATGACGCCGTCATCGGCCTTACTATCCCACTTCTATGTCTCCCTAAAAAAAAATGCTTCGGGTGCTGATGGATGAGGATGTGGCACAGGAGGAAGAGGAGGAGGAGGAACAGGGATCATTCACATGGTTATCAGGCCAGTTGTCCACAGGGGGTGGGTCCCTGTACACAACTGTCCAGCCAGGGCACAGTTTTGGAGGATAAGGTGGATGATGATGATGATGAGGAGGATCCGTGTACATAGCAGGGTGGCACCCAAATCAGCTCGTGGGCATCACTGGAGTGTGGCTGGGGGAATGCAGAGGATACAGACGATACACCTCCCAATGAGGACAGCTTGTCGTTGTCTCTGGGCAGCCTAGCACACATGAGCGGCTACATGCTGCAGTGCCTGTGCAATGACCGCCGAGTTGCCCTCAGTGCTGATTACTGGGTGGCCACCCTGCTGGATCCCCGCTACAAGGACAACGTGCTGTTATTACACTGGAGCGTGAAGGGAAGATGCGTGAGGACAAGCGCACGCTGTTAGAGGCGCTACTGAAGGAGTTCCCACCTGACAGCGGGGGCTCAGTGGAGGAGGAGGAGGAAGTCGCCAACGCAGCTGGGGCACTGTCAGCACCTCAGAAAGGAGGGTTAGCATGGCCGAAATGAGGAAAAGCTTTGTCAGCACGCCACAACAACCAGCACCACCAGCTGATATGGAACGTCTTAGCAGGAGGCAGCATTTCACCAACATGGTGGAGCAGTATGTGTGCACACGCCTACCCGTACTGAATGACGGGTCTGCCCCAATTAACTTATGAGTCTCCACATTGGGCACATGGCCTGAGCTTTCCCTTTGCGCCTTGAAGGTGCTGGCCTGCCTTGTGGCCAGTGTATTGTCCGAACATTTCTTTAGCATGGCAGGGTGATCACGGACAGGCGCATCTGCCTATCCACAGCCAACGTGGACAAGCTCACGTTCATTAAAATGAACCAGGCATGGGTCCCACAGGACTTATCCGCACCTTTGGCATAGTAGAGAAATATATCGGCCGCACCCAGCCATTGTTATAGCCTTTGTGCGTTCTCTTTGCCATTTACCAATGTTTTGGGGCCTATAAAAAGGTTTATATATATATATGCTGGTCGCACCCAGCCATTGTTACACCCCAGCCCAATTTGAACGTTCTCTTTGCCATTTTCTAATGTTTTTGGGCCTTCACAAACCAAAAAACAAACAAAAATAAACAAATAAAAATAAAGTTTGGTGACCTCTTCCGCCTGCACCGCCACGTCCGCCTCATCCTCCACTAGGACCTCTGCCTCCTCGCTCAAGATTATTATGTGTTATATTGGCAGAATAGAGAAGTATACCGGGCGCACCCCAAAAATTGCTAAAGGTCGCACAGAGAAAAAAAAAAAAAAACAGATACAGTGTTGGCTTTGTCCTCTGCCTTTCCACCTACACCAGTATAAATGGGTCCGGCAGCACTACTATGTCCAAAGAAAGAGCCAATTTGGAAAGTCCAGAATTATACCTTAATCACGGTAATGTTGGTGCCAGCAGATCGGGATCCTGGCCGATGATCCCCAGTCAAATAGCAGTATAAAAAAATCCGCAGCACTCACCAGGTAATCGTGAAAAAAAAATGGATTTGTTCCATAAAGCAGCAAGGAAATGCGACGTTTCGACCGCTCCCGGTCTTTTTCAAGCAATAAAGTGGTTACAATAGCATGTGTCTTATATAGTGCCTAATCAATTACCTGGGCCCTCCCCCAGGTACAACCGTTAATCACATTGGTGCATATACATAGTCGTTAACTACTGACATCTTGTGAACTTAAACTTAAGATCTATTACCTTTCCTACAGGGAATGTCCTTGGGGTCCACTTCTATTCCGGATCGTCTTTAGGACGAATTTCGTTCGGCGTCCCGGAATCTCCAATGCGCATGCGTCTCCTTCGATCAAGCAGCCAATAGAAAAAATATCTTTAACCGACGTCACCAGTTGTCAATGGTGCGGAGGCAGACTTTGCTCCACGTCATCGACAAGCGTCCTTTCTGTCCCTTGATATTGACATGGGTGTCGTCATGGAGACGCGATCAGTTTACCTGAAACTCGCGTCACCCGACTCCTCCCCCTGTCACTATTTCCTAAGTCTCCGGACATGTCTCTGTAGGTACGGGTTCGTCACTCCGCTCCAAACTACCTCCACCATTCAATCTATGGGGTTTTCTCCACCCCATATAATTCAGAAACTCTCTACAATCCCATTTTGCTTGACATGATTCCTCCAGGGCGGATGTTGTAAATGGTCTCCGTAGGTCTTAGAGTATATAATATCATCCAGATACAAGAGCACAGTCTCAAAGTTTTTGTGACCTCTGCAATACTCCACGAGACGCTGGAAGGTGCTGGTGCATTACACAGGCCGGATGGCATATAATTGCTATCATAGAGCCCCATAGGTGCGGTAAAAGCTGTCTTTTCTCGGTCCTCGGAGGCCATGGGGACCTGCCAGTACCAACTAGTTAAATCTTAAGTAGAGAAGAAAGCTGCAGAGCCTAGGGCTGAAGGTGCGCGTCTTTATGGGGGGATGTTATTTAATTTGCGGTAGTCTACATAGAATCGTATTGTACCGTCCTTTTTACGCACATTCACTAAGGGTGCGGCCCAAGGGCCATGACTGTCCCGAATTACATCAGAGGCTTTCATGTCGATCACTAGCTGTGTCACTGCCGGTACATGGCTGGTGGTATGGGCCTGTATCTTTCTTTAATAGGTAGGTGGCACCCAGTAGGGATGGTGTGTTGAATCACCTCTCCTTTGCCCAAAATCTGTGGGGTGTTTATTGAAAGCACCTCATGCTCCTTACCAACCTTCAGGACGCCCTCCTTCCACCTTCCACTCAGCGGGGGTGTTCTGATCCCTCTGGACAGACTTCTGCCCGGCTGGTAGACTGCGTAGCCGGACAGTCGAAGTGGACAAAATCATCATTCCCAGTATGTAGTAATTTACCACCAGTCTGGTTATTATTCAACTGAATCGGGCAATCACTAATGTTCAGCATGCAGATGGGCACCCTGCATTAGTAACTAAACTGTGGGCAGCCAGCAAATATTCCTCACCCCCATCCAGTATCGGTTCCACAAGAGCCTGGTAAGCTTGCCCATGTGGTATTCGTGCTTTACACCACAGTAGTGTCTAAGAGTGAGGCTGTAACCATATGGGTTCAGCCAGGGGCAGACTGACCATTCGGGCATGGACCAAGGGCCCGCGACCACTAGGGGGCCCACTCACTCCTGCAGCCAGAGGTCGCAATAACGTTTACTCAGTGGCATACTAAGCTGGGGAGGGGGGGGCGGTTCACCCCAGGTGCCGACTCTCACGGGGTGCCAGAAGCAATGAGCGTTTCCATCAGTACAGATGGAAGCGATCATTGCTGGAGCGCAGGGAGCTGGGTCCTGTCACTCCCTGCTCAGCTCCCCGCGCTCCTCCCCTCCTTCAGGCCGGCGGCGCACAGAATGGTAAATCAGGAAGACTTCTCCCCGCTCCACTATTCAGCCTGCAGACACGGATCGCGCTGCCAACCTGTGTGGGCGGAGCCTGCAGCCCGGGAGTCTGCATAAGCTCCGCCCACACAGTTCTGCAGAGCGATCTGTGCCTGCAGGGGAGAGAGGACTGTGAGCTTCAGGGACCGGACAAGGGGAGGAGTTACTGTGTTTTTTTTTGAGGGGGCACAATGGTCATTGCTAATGTAAAGGGGGCACAATGGGCATTTCTACTCTAGAGGGAGCACAATGGGCATTGCTAATGTAAAGGGGGCACAATGGGCATTTCTACTCTAGAGGGAGCACAATGGGCATTTCTACTCTAGAGGGAGCACAATGGGCATTTCTACTCTAGAGGGGGCACAATGGTCATTGCTAATGTAAAGGGGGCACAATGGTCATTGCTAATGTAAAGGGGGCACAATGGGCATTTCTACTCTAGAGGGAGCACAATGGGCATTTCTACTCTAGAGGGAGCACAATGGGCATTTCTACTATGGAGGGGGCACAGAGGGCATTGCTAATGTGAAGGGGACACAATAGGCATTTCTACTATAGAGGGGGCACAGTGCACAGAGGGCATTACTACTCTGAAGGGTGCACAGAGGGCATTATTACTGTAAAGGGGGCACAATGGGAATTACTAGCAAAGAGGGCATTACTACTATTAAGGGGGCACAATGGGGATTTCTACTTTGGAGGGGACACATAGGGCATTATTACTGTGAAGGGGCAAAATGGGCATTATTACTGTGAAGGGGACAATGGGTATTACTACTATTAAGGGGCATTATTACTGTGAAGGAGGCACAATAGGGATTCTAACTGTGAGGAGGGCACAGATAGGGCATTCCTACTGTAAAAGGGCCACAGAGAGGGCATAACTACTGTGAAAGGGGCACACTGAGTGCATTACTATGAAGAGGGCACAATGAAGGAATAAGTACTTTAAGGGGGCACAATGTGGGCAAAACGACTGTCAGGGGGCACAATGTGGGTATAACGACTGTCAGGGGGCACAATGTGGGCATAACGACTGTCAGGGGGCACACATCTGTACAAAACTACTGTGAAGGTTGTACAATGAGGGCAATACTACTGTGGGGGGTACAAAAACAGGTGTGTCTGCAGCTCTCCCCTGTGTTCCTTTGCCATGAGCCCCTGGAAAGTGCTGCCAATCTCCAATACAACAACTAGTAGAGAAAAGTATCTTTATTTCAGCGACTTTGTAAAGGTAACAGGACAAATTGTTACACGTTTCGGACCAGTTTAGCCGGGGTCCTTCTTCATGACCATGCTATATATATACCACCCCACACATCCACACCAATAAGGCTCCTGATTAGGAACAGGTGTAGCGGGAGGCACAAACGGCATGGGTTAAAATCACATGTAAAACTGGAACAAATTCTACAAGTAATTGTGCTTCATTTAAACTTCATAAAAATACATAGAAGTAAAAAATCAATCATTGGCACAAAGGTGGATACATACATATAATGTGCTGCTAATATTGCAGAATAAGGTGGCATCTTCTGGGTAAACCCTGCGGATAGCGAGTGGCCAACTGGCACATCCAGTAAGCCTCCCAGTTTAATCATTTCCTTCTATGATCGCCCCGGGCGCCAAACAACTGCTTTTACTAAATAATACATTTTACTCCCTGGAAAACGTCCCCCACATTCATCAGCGCAGTGAGCGGCACGCGCAGCGATGCTGTCTGTGCCGGAAATAACCAGTAACAAAGCTCCTTACAGCAAGGGTAATGGCGACACAGGTCGGGTCAGGCAGGGGCAGCCGGCGAGAGCTGGAAGGAGGAGGGGCCGGCTCCCGGAAGCGGCTGTATTAAGGAAAGCGGGGCGCGCTGGCCAAGGCGACTGGACTGGTCTGAGAGAAAATCTGACCCTGGGCCTGTGAGCCCCCCCCCCACCCCCCACCCGGCCGTGGTCTTGTGGCAGTGAAACGCCTGTTAGTCTTCAAGTAAGTGAGTCCCCCCTCCTCCAATCATGGTTCTGTCCAGTCTCACAGTTCTCTGCTCCCCCTCCTCCTGTCACCCCACTAGTGACCCTGCTCACCCTCCTCCTGTCACCCCACTAGTGACCCTGCTCCCCCCTCCTCCTGTCACCCCACTAGTGACCCTGCTCCCCCTCCTCCTGTCACCCCACTAGTAACCCTGCTCCCCCCTCCTCCTGTCACCCCACTAGTGACCCTATTCCTGTCACCTCACTAGTGACCCTGCCTCCCCCTCACTAGTGATCTCGCTCCCCCTCCTCCAGTCACCCCACTAGTAACCCTGCTCCCCCCTCCTCCAGTCACTTCACTAGTAACCCTGCTCCCCCCTCCTCTGGTCACCCCACTAGTAACCCTGCTCCCCCTCCTCCTGTCACCCCACTAGTGACCCTGCTCCCCCCTCCTCCTGTCACCCCACTAGTAACCCTGCTCCCCCTCCTCCTGTCACCCCACTAGTAACCCTGCTCCCCCCTCCTCCTGTCACCCCACTAGTAACCCTGCTCCCCCCTCCTCCTGTCACCCCTCTAGTAACCCTGCTCCCCCCTCCTCCTGTCACCCCACTAGTAACCCTGCTCCCCCTCCTCCTGTCACCCCACTAGTAACCCTGCTCCCCCCCTCCTCCTGTCACCCCACTAGTGACCCTATTCCTGAGTAATAGAGCAGATCCGCTCTCATCACTGCGCAGCCAAGTAATAACGGAACTGGATCTCCAATCACTAAAAGCTCCACCCCCTCATATCACATGACAATGACATCATCACAGGTCTTTCATCACCACCTCTCTCCACTGCTGAGCTCCACCCCCTCCTGATCACATGACAGTGACATCATCACAGGTCCTTATCTACCATTTCTCTCCACTGCTGAGCTCCGCCCCCTGCACTGATCACATGACAGTGACATCATCCCAGGTCCTTCAGCTCTTGCAGTGCAGCAGATACAGAGCAGGTCCTGGTCGGTAGTCACTGCTGTGGTGTCTGGAGCCTCTTCTTCTCTCTGGTATCAGCCATTTCTCCAGAATCCCTCTTTATCCCCGGTGCGGGGGGCTCTGAGAAGCGGGGTCTCTCCAGGAGAAGTAAGTGCGGTTCTGGATCTCACTAATGCTCTTGTCCCTGGAGGATTTCCAGCCTCCTCTCCTCATAAAGGCGCCTGCAGTACTAGAAGCCTCCAGCTCCTCCAGTTCTCTCCTCTTCTCCTGAATGACCACCAAGGATGGACAGGAAGGAGATCAGCAGAAGAATATTAGACTTCACCTTGGAGATCATCTCCCTGCTGAGCGGAGAGGTAAACTTTTCTAGATTTCTCTCCTCTTTATTGTATTCTGTAACAAGTCAGACTTAGGGAAGGAGAATCCATCATAGGAAGTGATAGGAAGAGTCCAGGGTCCTGGAGAACAGCCTCCAGACCTTCCAAGTGATGGAGAACCTGAAGATTAGCCACCAGTATGGTCAGTGATGGATCATGGAGACCAATAGTCATGTTGTAGGAGCCATGAGAAGGTAAGTAGGCACGTTGTACCCAGGAGCAGAGGAAGCAGAGGAGGAGATGGCCGGAGTGTGGCCTGGAGGGAGGATTTCTACCACTAGTCTGACATCTAGATGATACTGGACTATAACAAGGAGGCCTCCACTACGTCTAGAGGAAAGAAGGTTTCTCCACCAACATAGAAGAGGAGTCTTTACTGTAAGAGCAGTGAGACTATGGAGCTCTCTGCCAGAGGAAGGGGTCATGGGGGATTCTCTAGAAGAGTCCAGAAGGGGCCTGGAGGTCTGGAGGGTAATAATATTCCAGCTTCTAGTGACTAGATTACTGGAGATGGGGCCATGATCCAGGGAGGGATTCTGAGTGTAGATCTGGAGTCAGGAAGGAATTTATTTCCCTAAGTGTCTCTCTCCATCCACAGGATTGCACCATAGTGAAGAAGACATCGGAGGAGACTCCCATCATCCATGAGTCAGGAGGGTGGAGCAGGACCCCCATCACAGAGCCTCCCCCCCTGATACACGAGCAGAAGATCCTAGAACTCACCCACAAGATGATGGAGCTGCTGACTGGAGAGGTGACACTGCTGGGAATGCTGGGAAATTCTCCAGTAACAGCACTGGAGGGGTCTGGGTGATGACGATGTCATTGTGTTGTCAGGTTCCTGTAAGGTGTCAGGATGTGGCGGTCTATTTCTCCATGGAGGAGTGGGAGTATGTAGAAGGACACAAGGATCTGTACAAGGAGGCCATGATGGAGGCTCCCCGGCCTCTGACATCACCAGGTAAGAAGAGAGGAGTTGAAAAGAGGCCGTGTTAGAGCCTCAGTCCGGTCATGTGCAGTGTGTACACGTGTGTAATGACATGTAATGTAGGAACGGGGTAAGAGGAGATCTTCCTGATTATAAAGGTCTAAGGGTCACATAGATTCAAATATCATCTGATCATCACATAAACACTCATTGACATAAAGATACCGCATCCAGAAATGTCTGATTGCTATAGACTCGTCCCACAGTTCTGTGTCAGGCAGATATGTAAATGATCACAGGTGTGGTCTGACACTGGGTCTTGCCACAAGACATACAAGTGCTTCCCGCACTGTCCTGTAAAAAGAACTTGCAGGGGCTACTTTTGGGTAGTGTACATGCCTCTACAATGCTCTCAAAGACAATTTGCCCAGTTGACAGACTTGGGAGGGGAACCATCATTGGAGGAAGGTGGATGGTTGTTTTGCCATCTTGGCCGTTCTGACCCCGCTGTTAGGAAGTGTTGAGAGCAGTATTTTTTCGGAGGGCGCACACATAACGACCAGGCTCCGGTCGGCCCAGACAGACAACTATAGAGAGGATCGTTTGATCTACCAACAAGCTTGAGCAGCTCCCACAGTTTAGTTGTCCACCGTCCAGACACAGGTGGCCTCTTCATTACACCCTCTGTCTCTACCCGGACCATTTCTAGATATTTAGCAGAAGGAAATTACATGTCCTACCATTGACAGCCAGTCACCGTCACCTTCATCTTCAGTGGTGTTGTGAACAAGAAACCTGGACTGCTACTGGCTGGACCTCTCCTTTAGTGATTAATCCAGGTTCTGTTTGGGATCTGAGGACGGTTGGGTTGCAGTTCAGAGGCCTCATGGTGAGCACTTCAATCCTGCTTTTACTGTGGAGCGACACACTGCCCCCACTGCGGTCTGATCATCGGGGAAGCCTTCACATATGACAGTCGTGACCCATAGTAGTGATACAAGGACACTAACAGCTCAGTGATATGTGCAGGACATCCTGCGGCCATGTGTTCCTCTCATGTCAGGGCTGACAACTGGCATTTTTTAGCAGGATAATGCTCGGGATACGGAACCTGAATTCCTCTGTGCCCAACCGTATCTCATCTTGTATCCAGGCCAGAGGCAGTGTCTTATCTTGTATCCAGGCTAGAGGCCGTATATCATCTTTGGTCCAGGCCAGAGGCCGTATATCATCTTTGGTCCAGGCCAGAGGCCGTATATCATCTTTGGTCCAGGCCAGAGGCCGTGTCTCATCTTGTATCCAGGCCAGAGGCCGTGTCTCATCATGTATCCAGGCCAGAGGCCGTATCTCATCTTTGGTCCAGGCCAGAGGCCGTATCTCATCTTGGATCTAGGCCAGAGGCCGTATCTCATCTTGGATCTAGGCCAGAGGCCGTATCTCATCTTGTATCCAGGCCAGAGGCCGTATCTCATCTTGGATCTAGGCCAGAGGCCGTATCTCATCTTGGATCTAGGCCAGAGGCCGTATCTCATCTTGTATCCAGGCTAGAGGCCATATCTCATCTTGTATCCAGGCCAGAGGCCGTATCTTATCTTGTGTCCAGGCTAGAGACCGTATCTCATCTTGTATCCAGGGAAGAGGCGCCACCCAGGGTCCTAGAGCCTCATTTCTATTTATCCTTTTTCCTCTAATATTGGAACCCCTTACATTTCTCATCGTTACAGTCACACATAGAAAGCTTCTTCCCAACATCTCCTTCTCAGAGTGGATTTTTTTGGTAATAAGTGTATATAATATAGTCACTGTGTTATCTCCTGTAGATACCGACTCCAGCAGGAGAAATCCCCCCGAGAGATGTCCTCGTCCTCTGTATTCCCAGGACTGTCCAGAGGAGAAGCTCCCAGAGAACCATCAGGTAAATGGAGCTGAGCCCTATACACATCTATATAGGGGGGTCCTGCAGCCATAGAGGGGTCATAGATGGTGGGGGTCTCTTATGTGGATCTGTTAGATTTCCCACCTGTCTGCTGTATTGTCCTGAATTGTTACAGATGACAAATCAGGGGGAAGATGTGACTGATATTAAAGTGGAGGATGAAGAAGAGCGGATAATGGGCGATCCCCCGTGTAAGAGTGAGGTGGAGGAGGACATTCCAGTCCATGTGACTACAGGTATGGAATAATGAATGGGGGAAGGGAATTGGGAGTGATGTGTGTTATCCTCAGCTAGGTCTTATCAGATGCCGGGTATTACGTAGGACATTACTTTCACTCTATAATCCCGTTCTGGCACAAAGAAGGTTCAACTGTTTAAAAATAAAATTATAAACTTAAAACCTGAAACAATGAGAAGTTTATGTGCAGCGACTGGGCCGCAGGGGCAATATGTGAGTTACAGTGGGCCGATGGGGGTAGTAGTAGTTTTTTTACAGTTCTGCGGAGCTCCCTGGGCCTGCGTGCAGTGAATGAGCACACTCTGTTGTCCAGGGACTCCTGCCAGATGGTGGTTGAGGAGCCCTCGGAGGAGGCAGGGTCCCTGGTGTTTGTGACGCCAGCACCATAAGGTGCAAATAGGTGATAGGTGCGCACAATAAGGAGATCAGTTCACTTAACAAATTCCGAGTACTTTACTGAAGCTGATCCAAAGGTCATCAATGTGCGCAAAATTCATTTACAAGTCTTCTTCTACAATGGTTCAGGTTAGCTCCTAAAAGTTGCATAAGGAGTAGTTTTCCTCTATAACAATCAATCTTCCTCCCTGGTTTCTTCAGGCAGGAGGGATGTACTATCTCTGCTGTACTGTATAGTCATATCATTTGGTATCCTCTCTGGGAATATTCTCTCCTGACAGGTGTCCTTCTGTTATGGTGGGCGGCTGGTAGCTTAGAATCTCTCCACCAAATGCAAAGGAGACTAGAGCCTGATAAACGACAATTACCTTCCTTCCAATATTCTCACTCCCTCTCTAGGTTGCCTGGATCTTCTGTAATGTTTCCCTTCTATGGGCTGGTACATGGAACTAACTCTGGAGTTTAGATAACTCTCCAAAATGGCTTCTGAGGTGCAGCTTTTCCTCAGGCATCACACTCGCTTTCTCCTTCTTAGAGCAGGACGGAGCCAGCCCTGGGAGGTTTGTTAGAACTTTCCCCTCCCTGTGCAACTTTATGGGAACTCAGACACAAGCACATTTTCATGAAACACAATCACGATATTAAGCAGTGTGTTTCAGGACACTGCACCCCCCCCCCCCCTACTTTAATATAAGCCGTCCTCGGCGCACTCTTGCCACGACAATACATCACCTGAAAAATATAAAAAGAGCATGCGTGCATATACACAGTACCATTACCCCATTCTTGTGTTTTTTCTTATTTGTGTGCAAGAGAATTGGGTTTGGCATATACATAAGGAGCATCATAATATAGCATGACAAGGGAAGTAGTTTCTTTTGTAACTGGGGATCTGGGGGCGCTGACCTGGCACAGTGGACTGTAAAGACCAGGACAGTCCATAATGTAAACAAAAAGGAAAATTCTCAGGAGGCTCACAGGGCATGAGTCCGTTCTCTGGGCACGGAGCATGATGGTTGCAGAACATCACGGAGGGCTTTAGTGCATCAAAGTCCATCTCCGGGCACATGACTTGAACGTTGGAAAACAAGGGCAAAGGAGTCTTTAGAGAGTCCTTAGAGCAAGGCAAATAATCAAGGCATTGAATCTCTTATCCTGGCTCTGTAGCTCCAAATGATAAGGGAATGCAATAACAGTTAATCCTGGTATCGGGCAGGTGTTTTTCCCTTGGTAGTCCGGTCAGATCTCCGAAGTGGCTGTGACTCTACAGGTCTTGGTTCTACAGGTCTTGGTTCATCTTGAGCTATTGAGGATCCTTCACTAGGTAGTACTTCTGAGTGAAGCGGGGCTGTATTAGTCTTTGCGGGAACAAGAAAGTTAAGCCATGGTGTAAGGAACCACTGTAGAGGATCGGAGTCTAATAATAGTTTTCCAATAGACTGAGTTGGTTGCACCGGATCAGGTGACTTTTCGGACAATTGTTCTGTGGATGGAGCTTCTTTTTGGATAATTTATTTTTAAACACAACTTGAGGCGGTTGCGATGCACTATTTGTGGTGCTTTGTTCTCTTTGGTGATTTCATAGATAACAGTCTCAGGATTAGGAATCGCTATGATGATGTAGGGTTCTCTTTCCCATTTACTATCCAGCTTACTAGTACAATGATTACTTCTAAGCCACACATGGTTGCCAATTTTGAAGGGTTCTGCTTTTGCAGACTGATCATAGTCTTTCTGTTACTTTTGGCGTACATTCGCCTTGCGGATTTGGACTTACGCTTGGGCATCAGCAAGGCGTTTTTGGATGTTCACACACCCAATCTGTTTGTGGTAAAGGAGTGATGTAATCTGGAACTTGTACATCCAAGGTGAGATCTGTGGGTAATCTGCCTTGACGGCCAAATATAAGGTAATATGGGGTGTATCCAGTAGAACAATGGATGGTGTTGTTGTAAAGATACATCAGTTGAGGTAGTAGATTTGGCCAATCAGTTCTTTTAGCAGGTGGTACAGCTCTCAATTTTTCGATCAAGGTTTGGTTCTTTTTCTCACAAAGTCAATTACCTTGAGGATGGTAAGCTGTTATTCTCATCTTCTGACAATTGTGAAGTGAACACAGTTCATGGAAGATCTGGGATTCAAAGGCAGATCCTTGATATGTGAAAATCTTTTTAGGGCATCCATAGGACAACAGGAAATTCTTCCAGAAAACGTTTGCAGTGGTTTTGGTTGTTAAGTCTTTAACAGGTACAGCTACTACAAACTTGGTGTAGTGATCAATTATTGTCATGGTGTAGGTATAGCCTGAGCGACTTGGTTCTAGCTTCTCGTGATCAATGGCCACTATTTCTAGAGGTGTTTTTCTTACAATGGGATGCAATGGTGCTCTTTGGTCATGTCTCTCATTTCTTCCAATGGCACAAGTATAACATTCTCAACACCAATTTTCAATATCTTCTCTCATTCCAACCCAATAAAATCTTTGGTGGATGGTAGCTTCTGTTTTCTGTACACCTACATAGTAACATAGTATATAAGGCCGAAAAAAAGGCATTTGTCTATCCAGTTCGGCCTGCTATCCTGCAAGTTGATTCAGAGGAAGGCAAAAAAAAAACCCTGTGAGGTAGAAGCCAATTTTCCTCACTTAAGGGAAAAATAATTCCTTTCCGACTCCAATCAGGCATCAGAATAACTCCTTGGATCAACGACCCCTCTCTAGTAGCTATAGCCTGTAATATTATTACACTCCAGAAATACATCCAGGCCCCTCTTGAACTGACTTATCATGCTACATTTCGAGGACAATTCTGGCATCTCAGCGGGGTACTAATTTGCAGTCGATCATTGGTGACGGGATCTAGGGTTCTTCTTAACATTAGTCCTTTTTGCATGAAGAGTTGCTTTCTGTGCCTCCATAGCTTGAGTAGCTCTGGATCTGCATTTTTTTCTGTGAATTCTTTCTGGTGTTCTTCCACTAACAAAGAAATCTTGTAGCTCACCTAATACTCGACTCTCGGCTTGCAATTTGATCCACCTTTCTTTCTCAACTTGTGCTTCTGGTTTTCTCTGCTTTTGGAAGTTGATGAATTCTTTACCTTTGTCTTTGATGGTCATAACATCTTGTTGGGCAAATTGTTTTCTAGAAAGATGGCATCTCTACTTCTTCTCATATATCTTCCTGTTCAGTAGGGTCTTTTCTTGTAGGCAGACGGGATAAGGCATCTGCGTTTTCATTTGACTTGCCTGTTCTGTACTTGATCACGAAGTTGTAGTTGGCAGGACGTGAGGACCATCTTTGTTCTAAAGCTCCTAACTTGGCTGTGTTAAGGTGCACAAGTGGGTTGTTATCAGTATAGGCCACAAATGGTGTTGCTGCGAGATAGTCTTTAAATTTCTCAGTGACAGCCCACACGAGTGCGAGGAATTCCAGCTTGAAGGAACTGTAGTTCTGGTCATTTCTCTAGTCACCTTTAAGATATCTGCTGGCATAAGCAATAACTCTCTCTCTTTAACTTCTTGCAGTTGAGACAGTACAGCTCCCAGGCCTTTCTTACTGGCATCAGTGTAGAGATGGAACGGATGTTGGTAATCTGGATATCCCAAAACAGGTGGTTCAGTCAACTACTTCTTCAGGAGTTGGAAAGCGATTTATTTGTCTTCATTCTATTTGATCGGTATCTGGGCTTTCTGGTACTTCTTGGGATGTCCTCTCGGGAGTTCTTGTATAGGTTTGACAATCTGGGTGAAGTGAGGGATGAAACGTCTGTAGTATCCTCCAAAACTAAGAAAACTTCTCACCTCTTTCACTGTGGTAGGTGTAGGCCAATTCCGGACTGCGACTATCTTCTCTTGATCTGGCTTGACACCTTCAGAACTAATAACATGTCCCAGGTACTTGACTTCTGGTTTCAGTAGTTAGCATTCTTTTAATGTTTGATCTTGAGTCTGTGCTTGATGAGGACTTGAAAAACTTCAGCAATATGTTTTAAGTGGTCTTCATAGGATTTAGAGTAGATGATTACATCATCCAAGTATAACAAGACAGTTTCAAAGTTCTTGTTGCCTAAACAGCGTTCCATTAGTCTTTGGAAAGTACCAGGTGCATTGCAAAGTCCAAAGGGCATATAGTTAAATTCAAATAGGCCCATAGGGGTAGTAATTGCTGTTTTTTCACAATCTTCAGAAGCCATGGGTACCTACCAGTACCCACTAGTTAAATCCAGAGTTGAAAAGTAAGCTGAAGATCCTAATGCTGTCAAGGACGCCTCGATTCTTGGTAAAGGGTAGGCATCCTTGTGGGTTATGCTGTTAATTTTCCTGTAGTCCACGCAGACTTTGACTTTTGAATTCTTCATCTCCTGAATCATCTTTTTCACAGATTGGTACATAGTTGGGGCTAGAGGCCGGTACCTTTCTTTGATTGGAGGGTGTAAACCGGTAGGGATGGTGTGCTTGATTACACTGACCTCTCCATAATCTGAAGGTTGTTTAGAAGGCTTGATGATGTTCTTTCACAACTTTTAAGTCTCCTTCAATTTGTTCCTCAGGTGTAGAAGTATATCCCACATTGAGTTCTTTCCACCATAATGTATTTGGAGTATGATCTTGGCACTTTACCTTGGGAAACAGTCACTAGGCTTCTTGCAGCCCAGACCAGAGGATGGTTTCCAGGTTGATTAGTTCTACCAGAGCTTGGTAGGCCTTGGATTCTGAGAGCAGCTCGGCACCATAGGAGTGTTTCAGTATTGGGTTTCAGGATCACTGTTTAGTTACCTTTGTTGTGAGCTCGGCAAATCTCTCCTTGCTCATTAGCAAATTTCTGTTGTGCACTTAATACACGGATGGTCTGTTGTATCACCTTTTTGGAGGCAGGTGAAGCGGTAGGCATGGACTTTTGTAAGGCTTCAAGCATTTCAGTATAACAGTTCCTAAGGACGTTCCCAATTGAACAGTCGGCTCCCAGTACCCATGCACTGGCACAGGTTTGCCGTTGCTGGCTATAATGCTCAGCCAGGATTCTGGTGGCTGTGTCAGCTGGTCATGGTCCCAGTATTTCTCAAATGCAGTCTGTTGAATAGTTGTGACTTGAGATCCGGTATCCAATAAGGCAACAAAGGGAACCCCATTGATTCAAAGAACCACTTCATCCGACCTCAGATCAGACCCCCCCCCCCCCCCATTCTTCTTTAGGCCTCAGATCAGACCCCATCAGACCACATACCAGATCCTCATTCCTTATTAGACCTCAGATCAGATCCCCATCGGACATAAAATAAATAAATTAACTTACCTTTCCAGCTCCAGATGGTGCTGCCACTCTGCAGATTCAGTGGCTTGTCCTGTGCTCGCCGCTCCCTGGTCTTCTCTGAGTCCCTCACTGCACTGTGACCTGACATCGCACAGCGTCCGTTCATAGTGTGTGCACTACGTCTTGGCACTGTACGCAGTCAGGACTGTACAGCGTGTGTCGCCTGGAGAAGACCAGGGAGCGGTGAGGACAGCAAGCACCAGGAGCTCCACACTCGCTGCTCCCCGGTCCTGCTGTGCTCTAGTGAGTGCTGTCATAATGTTTTTTCTACTCCTTTCTGGATTGTTGTCCTCGTTTTGTTTCCTGCACGAGCCCTTGTGTACAGATTAGCTCTAATTCACATTCCCTTTGGACCAGATCAGATTCACATGGTCCATTGATATATTTGATTTGCCCATCCATTTCATCTGTCTAGCATGTCTCCCTCCCCTTTATATGATGCTTGGTGTCCTCCATCCTGTAACTGTAAACCAGACAAGTCACTCACCACATCACGCAGGCGCTCTGCCCTATGTACGCACATTACTCCAGGTAAGTCAGTGTCCCGGCTACTAGCGACGCTCTACACACCTCCTGCCTCTCTGACTGCACGTGCGCTCAGTCAATAGTCCTCACAGGGGAATAGTAATGAGCCTCTCAGCCTCACCGCTTTGGTTTCTCCAGCCGGCGCTGCATCTTTTTACTCATGACTTATAATTCAGCCTTGCATGTGTTTCCTAACCGGCAGAGCTTTGTATCCACTGGGGCAGATGTACTCGGAAAGAATTCACCAACGTCTTATATTTTGGACTCATTTGTTTGATTTTGTTCTCAGTGGTGTGCGTAGGGTGTTTGGCACACGGGGCGGGTCCTTTCTCTGGGACCCCCTTCCCCACAATACTTTTAAAAAAATTGTACCCCCTCACAGTAGTATTGCCCTCATTGTACAACCTTCACAGTAGTTTTGTACAGATGTGTGCCCTCTCACAGTAGTTATGCCCACATTGCGCCCCCCTCACAGTAGTTATGCCCTTTCTGTGCCTCTTTCACAGTTGTAATGCCCTCTTTGTGCCCCCTCACAGTAATAATCCCCATTGTGCCCCCTTTATAGTAGAAATCCCTATTTTGCCCCCTTCACAGTAATAATGCCCACTATGCCCCTTCACAGTAATAATGCCCATTGTGTCCCCTTCATAGTAATAATCCCAAATTGTGCCCCCTTCACAGTAATAATGCCCATTGTACCCCCTTTACAGTAATAATGCTCACTGTGCCCCTTCACAGTAATAATGCCCATTGTGCCCCCTTAATAGTAGTAATCCCCTCTGTGCACCCTCCATAGTAGAAATCCTCATTGTGCCCCCTTCACAGTAATAATGCCCATTGTGCCCCCTTCATTGTAGTAATGTCCTCTGGCTCTGTGCCCCCTCCATAGTAGAAATGCCCATTGTGCCCCCTTCACATTAGTAATGCCCATTGTGCCCCCTCCATAGTAGAAATACCCATTGTGCTGCCTTCACATTAGTAATGCCCTGTGTGTCCCCTCCATAGTAATAAAGCCCTCTGTGCCCCCTCTGTAACTACTCACCTTGTCCCGTTCCTGATGCTCACATACTTCTCTTCCCCGCAGGCACAGATCGCTCTGCAGCGCTTTGCATTTCTGGGCTCCAGGCTGAATGGGGTAGCGCCCCCCACCCCCCTTAGTACGCCACTGTTGGTTCTATATTGTTAGGACTTGTGTGAAAATCTGATGTGGTTTTAGGTAAAATTTATGCAGAAATATAGACGAGTCTAAAGGATTCCCACATTTTCCGGCACCTCTGTAGTTGTGTTCCCAACGATGTCAAGAAACATTAAACTTCTTTTGACAAACTTGTATCTTATTGAAAGGAACTTAATTCTGAGACGAGATTAATGTTGGGTACAAGTCTCATGGGCTTGGGAATCTTGAGAGGTCTATGTTCATGTTGGGGTCTGCTGACGGGGGTCACTATTTGTATAGGTTGGGGGCATGTCCTATATAAATAGGCGGGCGTACAGAGAAAACATTGCGTTAGGAGCATCACTTTTTCTTTTGTACTCTGGACAGGAAGCCATGGTGCAGCGCTGAATCCATTATAATGGAGGGTCCTCTCGTGGCGTAAACAGGGCCTCTGATGGCGGTGTAAACAGGGCCTCTGATGGCGGTGTAAACAGGGCCTCTGATGGCGGTGTAAACAGGGCCTCTGATGGCGGTGTAAACAGGGCCTCTGATGGCGGTGTAAACAGAGCCTTATTTTTGTTTACGTTTGTAAATGAATAACTGATCACTAGGGAATATTTTTTGCTTTAAATTTTTTTTTATTCTGAACCTGCGCACTGTGCTCAGCCTTACAAGAAGTGTAAAACATAAAATGCCGGTCTATGATACATTTCCCCCTACAGTGGATATAAAAAGTCTACACACCCCTGTTAGAATGTCAGGTTTCTGTGATGTAAAAAAATGAGACAAAGATAAATCATTTCAGAACTTTTTCCACCTTTTAATGTGACCTATAAACTGTACAACTCAACGGAAAAACAAACTGAAATCGTTTAGGTAAAGGGAAGAAAAAATATTAAAATAAAATAATGTGGTTGCATAAGTGTGCACGCCCTTAAACTAATACTTTGTTGAAGCACCTGTTGATGTTATTACAGCACTCAGTGTTTTGGGGATGTCTATCAGCATGGCACATTTTGACTCTTCTTTGCAAAAACACTCTGTCAGATTGAGAGGGCATCTCCTGGGCACAGCCCTCTTCAGATCACTCCACAGATTGCGAGGGCGTCTCCTGGGCACAGCCCTCTTCAGATCACTCCACAGATTGCGAGGGCGTCTCCTGGGCACAGCCCTCTTCAGATCACCCCACAGATTGCGAGGGCGTCTCCTGGGCACAGCCCTCTTCAGATCACCCCACAGATTGCGAGGGCGTCTCCTGGGCACCGCCCTCTTCAGATCACCCCACAGATTGCGAGGGCATCTCCTGGGCACAGCCCTCTTCAGATCACCCCACAGATTGCGAGGGCATCTCCTGGGCACGGCCCTCTTCAGATCACCCCACAGATTGCGAGGGCATCTCCTGGGCACAGCCCTCTTCAGATCACCCCACAGATTGCGAGGGCATCTCCTGGGCACGGCCCTCTTCAGATCACCCCACAGATTTCGAGGGGATCTCCTGGGCACAGCCCTCTTCAGATCACCCCACAGATTGCGAGGGCGTCTCCTGGGCACGGCCCTCTTCAGATCACCCCACAGATTGCGAGGGCATCTCCTGGGCACGGCCCTCTTCAGATCACCCCACAGATTGCGAGGGCATCTCCTGGGCACAGCCCTCTTCAGATCACCCCACAGATTGCGAGGGCATCTCCTGGGCACGGCCCTCTTCAGATCACCCCACAGATTTCGAGGGGATCTCCTGGGCACAGCCCTCTTCAGATCACCCCACAGATTGCGAGGGCGTCTCCTGGGCACAGCCCTCTTCAGATCACCCCACAGATTGTGAGGGCATCTCCTGGGCACGGCCCTCTTCAGATCACCCCACAGATTGCGAGGGCATCTCCTGGGCACAGCCCTCTTCAGATCACCCCACAGATTGCGAGGGCATCTCCTGGGCACGGCCCTCTTCAGATCACCCCACAGATTGCGAGGGCATCTCCTGGGCACGGCCCTCTTCAGATCACCCCACAGATTGCGAGGGCATCTCCTGGGCACGGCCCTCTTCAGATCACCCCACAGATTGCGAGGGCATCTCCTGGGCACAGCCCTCTTCAGATCACCCCACAGATTGCGAGGGCATCTCCTGGGCACGGCCCTCTTCAGATCACCCCACAGATTGCGAGGGCATCTCCTGGGCACGGCCCTCTTCAGATCACTCCACAGATTGCGAGGGCGTCTCCTGGGCACAGCCCTCTTCAGATCACTCCACAGATTGCGAGGGCGTCTCCTGGGCACAGCCCTCTTCAGATCACCCCACAGATTGCGAGGGCGTCTCCTGGGCACAGCCCTCTTCAGATCACCCCACAGATTGCGAGGGCGTCTCCTGGGCACCGCCCTCTTCAGATCACCCCACAGATTGCGAGGGCGTCTCCTGGGCACGGCCCTCTTCAGATCACCCCACAGATTGCGAGGGCATCTCCTGGGCACGGCCCTCTTCAGATCACCCCACAGATTGCGAGGGCATCTCCTGGGCACAGCCCTCTTCAGATCACCCCACAGATTGCGAGGGCATCTCCTGGGCACGGCCCTCTTCAGATCACCCCACAGATTTCGAGGGGATCTCCTGGGCACAGCCCTCTTCAGATCACCCCACAGATTGCGAGGGCGTCTCCTGGGCACGGCCCTCTTCAGATCACCCCACAGATTGCGAGGGCATCTCCTGGGCACGGCCCTCTTCAGATCACCCCACAGATTGCGAGGGCATCTCCTGGGCACGGCCCTCTTCAGATCACCCCACAGATTGCGAGGGCATCTCCTGGGCACGGCCCTCTTCAGATCACCCCACAGATTTCGAGGGGATCTCCTGGGCACAGCCCTCTTCAGATCACCCCACAGATTGCGAGGGCGTCTCCTGGGCACAGCCCTCTTCAGATCACCCCACAGATTGTGAGGGCATCTCCTGGGCACGGCCCTCTTCAGATCACCCCACAGATTGCGAGGGCATCTCCTGGGCACAGCCCTCTTCAGATCACCCCACAGATTGCGAGGGCATCTCCTGGGCACGGCCCTCTTCAGATCACCCCACAGATTGCGAGGGCATCTCCTGGGCACGGCCCTCTTCAGATCACCCCACAGATTGCGAGGGCATCTCCTGGGCACGGCCCTCTTCAGATCACCCCACAGATTGCGAGGGCATCTCCTGGGCACAGCCCTCTTCAGATCACCCCACAGATTGCAAGGGCATCTCCTGGGCACAGCCCTCTTCAGATCACCCCACAGATTGTCAATTGGATTCAGGTCTGGGCTCTGGCTGGGCCATTCCAAAACATTTTTATCTTCTTCTGGTGAAGCCATTCCTTTGTTGATTTGGATGTCTGCTTTGGGTCGTTGTGAGGGTGAAAGATGAAGTTCCTCTTCATGTTCAGCTTTCTAGCAGAAGCCTGAAGGTTTTGTGCCAATATTGACTGGTATTTGAAACTGTTTAGAATTCCCTCTAGCTTAACTAAGGCCCCAGTTCCAGCTGAAGAAGAGCAGCCCCTTGGCATGATGCTGCCACCACCATGCTTCACTGTGGGGATGGGGTTCTTCTGGTGATGCGCAGTGTCGTTTTTGCACCAAACATATCTTTTGGCATTATGGCCAAAAAGTCCAACCTTGGTTTCATCAGACCATAACACCTTTTCCCACATGCTTTTGAGAGACTTCAGATGTGTTTTTGCAGAATGTAGCCTGGCTTGGATGTTTTTCTTCGTAAGAAAAAGGCTTTCGTCTTGCCACTCTACCCCATAGCCCAGACATATGAAGAATACGGGAGATTGTTGTCACATGTACCACACTGCCAGGACTTGCCAGATATTCCTGCAGCTCCTTTCATGTTGCTGTAGGCCTCTTGGTCGCCTCCCAGACCAGTTTTCTTCTCGTCTTTTCATCACTTTTGGAGGGACGTCCAGTTCTTGGTAATGTCACTGTTGTGCCATATTTTCTCCACTTGGTGATAACTGTCTTCACTGTGTTCCATGGTAGATAGAATGCCTTGGAAATTCTTTTGTCCCCTTCTCCTGACTGATACCTTCTAACAATGAGATCCCTCTGATGCTTTGGAAGCTCTCTGTGGACCATGGCTTCTGCTGTGGGATGCGACTAAGAAAATGTCAGGAAAGACCAACTAGAGCAGCTGAGCTTTATTTGGGGTTAATCAGAGGCACTTTACATGATGGCCGGTGTATGCTGACTGCTATCTAACAGGATTGTGAATGTGATTGCTTCATTCTGAACACAGCTACAGCCCCACATTATTTTAGTTTTTTTGTTTTCTTCCCTCCACCTAAAAGATTTCAGTTTGTTTTTCCGTTGAGTTGTACAGTTTATAGGTCATATTAAAGGTGGAAAAAGTTCTGAAATGATTTATCTTTGTCTCATTTTTTTACAGCACAGAAACCTGACATTTTAACAGGGGTGTGTAGACTTTTTATATCCACTGAATATCTATCAGTTCTTTGGCCAGAAGGCTGACTCTTTCTTTGGTTGTTGCAGTGTCCATTGTCGTAGAGGTGATGCTGGTTTATGTTGTGTCGGGGGGATGTCTGACTTGGAGCTGAATTCAGTTGCCAGATCTGTAGATGCTCCGAGTGCCATCTTAGGGGATATCCTTTCTTGCGAGTAGGGATGACAGGATGATTTTACAGCCGGGGAAATTTTGTTTTGTGCTCTTTGCTAAGTGGCTCAGTTGTCCTGCTATCTTCTGGTTCTGGTCCTGGAGTTCGTTGGTGCCTGTAGATTTGGTACTTTTGCTTAGGATTGGTGAAATACGGATGATTGATCATTGTCGTTGCTTGTTTGATAGTTGAGCAGTGGACAAGAATCTTAGACTTGAATGAAACATATTAGATTACCTTACTATTCCCTGATTTATTATATTCCGCACCGTAACCCATGCAGAATCCGTCATCCATTGTTTTCAAAGAGAAACCCACCTTTTTGCACATGGTTTCTTTAACCGTGTAGCTGTAGTGGGTGGGTTTGTGGTGACCCTAACTCTACACTGGGTCCCCCAGACACTGTTGAGTGAGGTGTCGCCACATGTCGCTGCTCTCTGGAAGGGATGGTAAGGCGTGATGCACCCCAATACGAAATGGGTCCAGAGAGTCAGGGTCTGCAGTAGGGCTGCACGATATGGGAATTTTGTGCGATTGCGATTAGTGCCCTAAACATCGCGATAACAATATGCGATGCAATATTTTAAGGGAATTGTGCTAGAGGTCTATTTGCTGTGGATGGCACAGTTATGGGGGGGGGGATCTGTGGATGGCACTGTTATGGAGGGGATCTGTGGATGGCACTGTTATGGAGGGGATCTGTGGATGGCACTGTTATGGAGGGGATCTGTGGATGACACTGTTATGGAGGGGATCTGTGGATGGCACTGTTATGGAGGGGATCTGTGGATGGCACTGTTATGGGGGGATCTGTGGATGAGAGTGTTATGGAGGGGATCTCCGGATGGCACTGTTATGGGGGATCTGTGGATGAGAGTGTTATGGAGGGGATCTCCGGATGGCACTGTTATGGGGGATCTCCGGATGGCACTGTTATGGAGGGGTTCTGTGGATGGCACTGTTATGGAGGGGCACTGTGGATGGCACTGTTATGGGGGATCTCTGGATGGCACTGTTATGGGGATCTCTGGATGGCACTGTTATGTAGGCTGGAGGCCCACGGTCTGTGGCAGAGTTTACTTGTCTCAGCGTCTTCTTCTAATCACTCATTAGTCTGGCAGAGTCTTCTCTTCCAAGCACTGTTCCCTAACTGCAGCACACTAGAGGATCTGACTGCTCTCCTTATATACCAGTTTTAGCTAGACTAGAACAATTACAAAGTTATCACTGTGCAGTGTCTGTCATAGACTTACATTAGAGCTTTTATGATGACTCAGCAGTTTTCCCAGACAAAAACAAGTTTCCATACATAACAAAAGAGTTAAATCAGACATTCAGAAGGTCAGGCTGTCTGGGTTTGGTGTTAAAAAATAGTCTGTCTTTTTCCCTCCAAAACATGCTCTTCTGTAAACTCTTTGGCAGCTGTAGATAAGTACCAGCTTCTTATTCAAAGTCCTAACAGTCTCTCAGTATTCGTTAAGCCTTTCCAAAGAGTCTCCCAGATACAGTGATAAAGAACAGGATATATATCACAACATATAAAATATAATTTCAAAGTATTGCACAGTACACGTTAACCCTCTCAAGTGAAATAAAGTAAGAAGTTTATAACTTTACATAGGGGAAATAGAAAAATGTCCAGACGTCAAAGTACCCCTACTCCAGGGCACTACATAGCAAGAAAAAAATTACATACTCCTTCTTGACTCAGACTAAATCAAGGCTGAATCATGATATACAAACGGCAGTAACACAGCAGAAGAGTCAACCTTGAATTTCTGCTGCGGATTCTGGGGGACATACAGAGCAGAGGAAACAGGTGTTTCTCACATTCCTGATGGATTCAAACTACAGGGTGGGCCATTTATATGGATACACCTTAATAAAATGAGAATGTTTGGTGATATTAACTTCCTGTTTGTGGCACATTAGTATATGTGAGGGGGGAAACTTTTCAAGATGGGTGGTGACCATGGCGGCCATTTTGAAGTCGGCCATTTTAAATCCAACTTTAGTTTTTTCAATAGGAAGAGGGTCATGTGATACATCAAACTTATTGGGAATTTCACAAGAAAAACAATGGTGTGCTTGGTTTTAACGTAACTTTATTTTTTCATGAGTTATTTACAAGTTTCTGACCACTTATAAAATGTGTTCAATGTGCTGCCCATTGTGTTGGATTGTCAATGCAACCCTCTTCTCCCACTCTTCACACACTGATAGCAACACCGCAGGAGAAATGCTAGCACAGGCTTCCAGTATCCGTAGTTTCAGGTGCTGCACATCTCGTATCTTCACAGCATATGCTGAAACTACGGATACTGGAAGCCTGTGCTAGCATTTCTCCTGCGGTGTTGCTATCAGTGTGTGAAGAGTGGGAGAAGAGGGTTGCATTGACAATCCAACACAATGGGCAGCACATTGAACACATTTTATAAGTGGTCAGAAACTTGTAAATAACTCATGAAATAATAAAGTTACAAACCAACCTTAAAACCAAGCACACCATTGTTTTTCTTGTGAAATTCCCAATAAGTTGGATGTGTCACATGACCCTCTTCCTATTGAAAAAACAAAAGTTGGATTCAAAATGGCCGTCATGGTCACCACCCATATTGAAAAGTTTCCCACCTCACATATACTAATGTGCCACAAACAGGAAGTTAATATCACCAACCATTCCCATTTTATTAAGGTGTATCCATATAAATGGCCCACCCTGTATATCTAAAATTGCATGTGTGGTTCCAGTCTAAGGCCAAATTCACATGACCATATGATGGACGTATTATCCACCCATACTATGCATGTGTCTCTGCCCAACAGTTGGATTAAATGGTTTCTCTGAGTGTTTAATACTGATGACCTGTCCTTAGGATGAGTATACTGATGAAACCATCCTGAGGATAGGTCATCAGTATTAAACACTTAGACAACCCCTTTAACTAATATGAGCTCACAGTATTTTAGAACCCTTTGATGCTGTGAGTTCGAGTCAGTTAAACACAAGGTGTGGCTGGGGCATATGTAAGATAATAAATCCGTACTATTATCATGTGAACCTGGCCTTGTTGGAATGTTATAAATGTATCTATTTTGGTGTTTGAACAATACATCACAAAATCCACTTTTAATCTAAACGTAACATCCCCAATAAGGAGTCTGAGTGAAACATCATGCTATCACTAAATTAAAAAGAAGATCAGGTCATCAGACATTACTCTGATTGCATATCCATTCCTTCTCGTTACAGATCTATCATATAATCAACTGAATCAAGAGGAACCTTCACCTGACCAATCACAGATTGCTACCACAAGTACCAGGCAGAAAGGGGTTAAAAAGTTTCAATGTGGAGAATGTGGGAAACAGTTTAGAAATAGATCAGGTCTTTCTCTACACAGAAGACGTCACACAGGAGAGAGGGGATATTCATGTTCAGAATGTGGGAAATGGTTTGTAAAAAAATCTATTCTTTTTCATCATGAACGAGTTCACACAGGAGAGAAGCCCTTTTCATGTTCAGAATGCGGGAAATGCTTTAGAAGCAAATCAGAACTTGTTCAACATCACAGAATTCACACAGGAGTAAAGCCAAATGTTTGTTCAGAATGCGGGAAATGTTTTGCATATATATCAAATCTTGTGCGACATCAGAGAATTCACACAGGAGAGAAGCCGTATTCATGTTCAGAATGTGGGAAAAGTTTTACAAATGCATCAAATCTTGTGCGACATAAGAGCGTTCACACAATAGAGAGGCCGTATTCATGTTCAGAGTGTGGGAAATGTTTTACAAATGCATCAAATCTAGAGCGACATAAGATAGTTCACACAGAAGAGAGGCCGTATTCATGTTTAGAGTGTGGAAAATGTTTTAAAGAAAAATCCAAACTCCAGTATCATGAGAGAGTTCACACAGGAGAGAAGCCATATTCATGTTCAAAATGTGAGAAATGTTTTAAAGAAAAATCCAAACTTCGTTATCATGAGAGAGTTCACACAGGAGAAAAGTCTTATTCATGTTCAGAATGTGGTAAAAATTTTATGAAGAAATCAAGTCTTTTTCTACATGAGAGAATTCACAAAAGAAAGGTGTCATATTCATGTTCCGATTGTGGAAAATGTTTTACAAAGAAATCATGTCTTCTTACACATGAGAGATTGCACACAGGAGAGAAGCCGTATTCATGTTCAGAATGTGGAAAATGTTTTACAAGAAAGTCATATCTTGTTAAACATGAGAGAAGTCACACAGGAGAGAAGCCGTTTCCATGTTCAGTTTGTGGGAAATGTTTTGCAAGTAAATCATATCTTATTATACATGAGGGAATTCACAAAGGAGAGAAGCCATATTCATGTTTAGAATGTGGAAAATGTTTTGCAAGTAAATCCTATCTTATTACACATGAAGGAATTCACAAAGAAGAGAAGCCATATTCATGTTCTGATTGTGGGAAATGTTTTTCAACTAAATCAACGCTTTTAAAACATGAAAGAAATCATACGGGAGAGAAGCCGTATTCCTGTTCAGAATGTGGGAAGTGTTTTAAAACTAAAGCAGATCTTGTTAAACATGATAGAGTTCACACAGGAGAGAAGCCGTATTCATGTTCAGAATGTGGGAAGTATTTTATATCTAAATCCCATCTTGTTAGACATAAGCGTTGTCACACAGGAGAGAAGCCATTTTCATGTTCAGAATGTGGGAAATGTTTTTCAAATAAATCAGATCTTTTAAAACATGATAGAGTTCACACAGGAGAGAAGCCATATTCATGTTCAGAATGTGGGAAATGTTATAGATATAAATACAATCTTGTTCTACATCAGAGAAGTCACACAGGGTAAAACCATTTTGATGATTTGTATAAGAATAACGGTTTACAAGGAAATCAGATTTTGAAAGTCATCACAGAACCATATTCTTGTTTGGAATGGGGGAAATGTTATAAGAGCGCAGGATGACTTTTATCTCATCAGGTTTTTTCACAGACAGTTCACAGGTCTGTTTACTGTCCGAGCAGTGAAGATGAATTGTCCCCATGGACCTTGCTTCTTCTTACTGTATGCATACCTCCACCCACACTGCAGGACAATCCAGAATGACATAGTGTAAGGGGAAGGACATTCCAAAAAGACTTTTATGTAACATATGTGGACATATCGATATTTGATGGTGATTGGTGCATTATAGAAAGATAACGGTGATGGAAGAGAAGTAAACAATAAACTGAATTTGCAGTAATGCTAACCTCTGAGCATGGTGGCTTCAGGGCCCTTTACACGGGCGAGAATCTAAAACATAATAGCTAATGACTGTTCATAGGAATGCTCGTTAGCGATTATCTGGCGGTGTAAATGTACCGGTGGTTACCCGATGAACGAGCAAAACGGTTGTTCATCGGGTAATCTGATCGTTTGTGCATACACAAAAAATCGTTTTTTGCTGGCAGCGGATCTTGCTGTATAAAAACAGGTGCTTTGTCATCCCATGTAAGGGATCTTTCCTGATCAGCACTGTTAGGCCTGTATTACACCATCAGATTATATGACAGATTTTCTGACCAATCTTTGGTCAGCTGGCCGTTTACACAAACAGATCTTTTGTTATACACACTAAGTATTGGTCTGATTAAATAGAAATTGGTCAGATAATCTGTGGGTGTAATACTAGGGATCGACCGATATAGATTTTTTAGGGCCGATACCGATAATTTGTGAACTTTCAGGCCGATAGCCGATAATTTATACCGATATTCTGGGAATTTTCATTTTTGAAAAAAAAAAAAAAATTCCCACAAATCTGCTGAAAATTAATGTTTATTGTTAAGGTGTATTTTTTTTTTTAAATCTTTCTTTTTCATTTATATTTTGGTGTTTTTATTATTTTTTTTTGTAACTTTTTTTTTTTTAACTAACTTTTAGCCCCCTTAGGGACTAGAACCCTTGTCCTATTCACCCTGATAGAGATCTATCAGGGTGAATAGGAGCTCACACTGTCCCTGCTGCTGTGTGCTCTGTGCACACAGCAGCATGGAGCTTATCATGGCAGCCAGGGCTTCAATAGCGTCCTGGCTGCCATGGTAACCGATCGGAGCCCCAGCATTACACTGCTGGGGCTCCGATCGGAGGAGCAAGGGAGAGGGGATCCTGTGGAGGGGCGCACTGCGACTGGGGTGGGGGGCCCTATGCGCCACCACTGCTTAATACTGGGGGGGAGGGGGGGCGCACTGCTCCACCAATGCTTAATACTGGGGGGGGCTTGGCGGGCGCACTGCGCCACCAATGTCTGATACTGGGGGGCTTGGGGGGGCGCACTGCGCCACCAATGAAGCTTAATTTCATATACAGGAGGCGGGAGCTGGCTGCAGGATCACATAGCCGGCTCCCGACCTCTATGAGCAGTAGCTGCGATCCGCGGCACCTGAGGAGTTAACTACCGCAGATCGCAGCTACAGCTCATAGAGGCCGGGAGCCGGCTATGTGATCCTGCAGCTCCCGCCTCCTGTATATGAATGAATGATAGATTAATCTTCATTGGTGGAGCAGTGGCCATAGCTCCTCCCCTCCTCCTGTCCCCTGTCCTCTCATTGGCGGCAGCGGCAGCACAGGGGGAGGAGACACTGCTTCCTTCTCCCCTGTGCTGCTAAGGGGAACACGGAGAGCGCTGTCAGCAGCGCGATCTGTGTTCCCCATACACTATCGGAATATCGGCAAAATAGATGCCGATACCGATAGTGTTCAAAATCCTGAATATCGGCCGATAATATCGGTAAATCCGATAATCGGTCGATCCCTATGTAATACATTACCTTGCAGCACTGGGTTCCTGGGTTTGAATCTGCATGGTTTGTATGTTCTCCCTGTGTTTGCGTGGGTTTCCGCTTTCCTCTCACAACCCAGAAACATATTCATCGGTTAAAGGTTTTGGCGACTCGTTATTTTCAGATAGGTGCTGGAAACATACAGTTTACTAATATAATGTCTGTAGAACATCTTCTCCAAAGTCCTTTTTATACTGCTGCCTCTAACTGGCCTCACTGCTTGTACAGTCCTCCCATCCTAAACCTGGCCACATTACCAGATTTTATGACCCTATAATGTATTTTCCGATATTATACTAACATACCACTTGTAGGTATATTGGTGGACTAAAAGAAGTAGCTGTTATTTATCAGCTAGACTTCATATTATTTCTACTATTACCTCTAACTGCTCTAAATCACGAATAGGTGTTTGATGCCGTTTTTGTGGTTATACTTCCTTTTTTCACTCTTCACATTACCAGACCCACCCATCAATGGTCTCCACACACCACGATGGATGGGCTGGGAATATTGCTCATATGCAGGACATTTCCAGGCCATAATGTGCCGTCCTGTGATGCTGTGTATTACTGACCATCTCCCCTTTCTACAAATGCTTCTTTTATCCACATTTCCATATCGAAAAGCGTAACCCCCCGGAGTGCAGCACTGTCCTCGTAACATGAGTCCTAGAAATGCAGATCATAATTCTTTAGCTCTCCTTGATGGTGTTCCATGCAGGGTTTTGGGAGATGAAGTGAGCATGACCATTTGTTAGTGATGTATTGGGGGACTTCTGCTCCCGGTCTCAAGCATGTCCTGCGCATCCGTCTACCGGTATAAATAGATGATATGTAAAGACCTAACTAACAAAACCCTCACCACCAATGTTAGGTACAGCACATAGAAAGCAGTAAGGCTTACACTAGGTGGAAAAGTGCAGGTTCACAGATGGCGTCATCTTTACCGATATCAGACGTATGAAAACATCTAACCATTTTGAAACAAAACTTTGGGGGGGATTTCACCAGACTGTCATTTCCCAGTTTTGGTCTCCTGTGCGCCGGCACGAGATGTACCCAATTTATTACGTAGCGTATATGTGCTGCTACGCAGTAAAATTTATATAGTTTAATTCATATAATATTCTATATTTGGTTATATGCTCCCCTCTAGTGGCTGTTTTTGGTATTGCACTTGTTTTTCTGTTTGTGATATCTGTCATTCATTTCATTGCTCCACCCCTTCTTCTGTGTACCTCACTTCCTGTTTCTTCATACTGCTCCAGGGATTTGCACAGGTACAAATGTATTCTCATGTAAGCTTACAAAAGCATCATCTTTTGACCGCACAATACCGGAATCTATCTGTTCTGCTGCACTCTATTATCTGGCTTACAGAATAAAGCAACTTGTCGGATAAACTCGGTGTTGGTGAGTTCAAGCTATCTGATAATGATTGTCCACAGTGATTATATCTGCTTATTCAGGCCAAGCATAGAGGTCTCACTAGGGATATATCGCTATTACAACAATCGGTCACATTATGGTAAATCTAGTGGGCTGCAGAAGACCCCCTCCTTAACCTCTTCTTTAGAAAAGTGTCAATAAGCACAAAAGGTCACAAATGATAGCACAAATATGGCCTGCATAATTTGCAACTTTTTTAATACCACAAAAGTAGCATGAAAGGTTTAATAATCTTCGTCTTTGGTTCCCATTTGGCAATGTTGAGCCAAAGGCAGAAGTGGGTTGGAAGGGAATGAGAAATATTAAGGACTTCTCCTTCCTGCAGGAGCCACTTCTGGCTTTAGCAAAAAAATGGCTTGAAAAGCTGCCAGAAAAACCTGCGTGTGGCGCTAACGGGAGAGATAATCCACTGACGATGTTTTCTTCTGTGGATAAAAAAGTTCTGTAGTTGTAAAGTGAATGTGTTTTCTGCTCAGTTCCTTCTCCTTTATCATCTTCTATGAAGATCAGATATTGATGTGTCCACATATAATAATAGAGTAATTCCACGTGGCGTCCTCACACTTTTCCCGTACTGTAGTCGGAGATCCTGCAGACCCCACAATCGTGTAGTACCGAAGGGCCTGAGAATGATGTAAGGAATCCTAATACGACATCAGGGTTTTTACTTTACACATGAGGCCGTTATAGTTGTGCTACCTCCACAGAACAGGGTCTACATGAAGGGTTAGTGACCCCCATCATCTGCTCTGTACATTATGTGTGACACAGCCGCACAGTCACCCCCATCATCTGCTCTGTACATTATGTGTGACACAGCCGCACAGTCACCCCCATCATCTGCTCTGTACATTATGTGTGACACAACCGCACAGTCACCCCCATCATCTGCTCTGTACATTATGTGTGACACAACCGCACAGTCAGCCCCATCATCTGCTCTGTACATGGTGTGACACAGCCGCACAGTCACCCCCAACATCTGCTCTGTAAATTATGTGTGACACAGCCGCACAGTCACCCCCATCATCTGCTCTGTACATTATGTGTGACACAGCCGCACAGTCACCCCCAACATCTGCTCTGTAAATTATGTGTGACACAGCCGCACAGTCACCCCCATCATCTGCTCTCTACATTATGTGTGACACAGCCGCACAGTCACCCCCATCATCCTGCTCTGTACATTATGTGTGACACAGCCGCACAGTCACCCCCAACATCTGCTCTGTAAATTGTGTGACACAGCCGCAGTCACCCCCATCATCCTGCACTGTACATTATGTGTGACACAGCCGCACAATCACCCCCATCATCTGCTCTGTACATTGTGTGACACAGCCGCAGTCACCCCCAACATCTGCTCTGTACATTATGTGTGACACAGCCGCACAGTCACCCCCATCATCCTGCTCTGTACATTATGTGTGACACAGCCGCACAGTCACCCCCAACATCTGCTCTGTAAATTGTGTGACACAGCCGCACAGTCACCCCCATCATCTGCTCTCTACATTATGTGTGACACAGCCGCACAGTCACCCCCATCATCCTGCTCTGTACATTGTGTGTGACACAGCCGCACAGTCACTCCCAACATCTGCTCTGTATATTATGTGTAATGTTCTTGTTGTTACAGAATGTTTTAATAAAGTGTTCTTTTCTTATTCTGTGTAAATGTATTTTTTGTTATACTCCTGATTATATTTAGGGTAGATCTATAGGGGATGTATTTTGTTTCAGAAAATCTGATGTTTTTGTCAGGGAACCGTTCCCAAGTGCAGAAGCAATCAGTATGAAAATTTTCCTGACAGTTTCCACGTGGGTTCTGGATGAGTCCTTTATGCAGTGGGTAAGATTTCTTTAAATCTGATCTACTTTGGAGCTCTGTATTTTATGGCTGCAATTCTGAGGCTGCAGCATTTACACGTCATGTGGATGTATCCTACAGAGGTTATCTTTCTGCTTACACGTCAGTGACATGGTGTCACACATGGTGGCCACCTGTCCATTCACGCTTCATCTGGATGCAGTGTCCACCTCACCAGGTGATTGGGGGAGCCTTGTTCTCCACAGAGGTGTGAATTAGAAATGAGCAAATCCATTTGTTTAGTAGAATTTTTCGAGAATGCACTTTTCTCCTTATGTTTTTTTCTTCTGAAGAGTGTCTGGTAGGCATGAGGAGTCTTACAGGCCAGACAAATAGATCTGCAAATGAGTTTTCCTTCCAAGAAGAGAAATAAATGTGGAACAATGAAGTCAGAATGAATACAGTGTATGGATATCTGTAGAGATATGTCATCTATGCTCCTGAGTCTCCAGTTACATTGGATGAATAGATTTGTCTGTTCCGCTATTCCGCTACTTATCAAAGGGGTTCCTCCAGCGTGCCCCCATAAACAGAAGATTCACAATGGAGGACTGGAGAAGCGGGGAGCAAGGAAGTATGAATCTTCTGTTTTGCACGCAGGCCACAGGCACTTGCTGAAAAATGAGTATTCCTGGAGAAGCCCTTTAAGGAATAGATATCTGTACATCTTCCAATTTTGATTCAAATTAAGAAACATTGGACGCAGATTTTTTATAATCAATGGATTGATAAGAACAAAGGACGGCAGGACCATAATAAAAATATTTGGATGACATTTTGGTACCTAAGATCGGGAAAAATATTTTCAACTGTTGAGCTTCAAGCTGTTTATGAAATATTCTGATCTCTATTACCAGGGTGAATGAAACCTAACCACAGACCATTTAAACAGGCCTTGTAGCATGCATCTCATCTGTAGACAGTTACGGGGGGATTGGCCCTCCTTAGAGCAAAGCAAAGAGAACTGACTTAGCTAATTCAGAGGCGATGGTCAGGATCCAGGAGAACTACTTCTTATGAAGAGCTTCTAGTAGACGTGAGGAGTCTTATAGGCCAAGTAATGCTCTTCTGGGTTTCTGGGAAAAAGATGGGCAAATTAGCTGTCCTTCCAAAAGCTATTATCCAAGTTATGCTCCAGTCTATGGCATGTGGGAAGGGCAGAAAATCCATATTGAATGGAATGTTTTCTAGCTGCCTGAAACCTCAAAAATTGGATAAAGTTATGTGGGATGATTGTTTGATGCCTCCTGTTCATCAATGCGTGAGATGGGGAAACAGCTCTCATTGTGTGAACACTGCATGTAAATAAAGTTAAATGATCTGGACTGACATTCTGCTGTTTGGCAACAGACTGCATTTCATTTGATGTTGGAAACTCTCCCGGGGTAGAGTTAAACAGACGCCGGAGAAGAAAGTTATTTATGTGGCCATTTTAGAGTGAAGCCGAGAGAGACACTGAGGACCTGTGTGAGGAGAGAATCCATCGACATCCAGGTGTGGGAGCATCCTTCAATGACCAGAGCTGTAGTCAAGTGGAGCTATCCTGCCCAAGAACCTGATCCTGTCCAGAGGAAGGAGGATTGCTGCCAGGAACGCTGATGAGAGCTGAGGAGCAAAGCAACATACACTGCTGTACCGCGGGCTTGTTGGAGAATCCTTTGTTCGATTCACAGTCACCAGCTGATGCAGAGCAGACCCGGGTCGGTAAGATTGATCGTGCACGCACCTCATTACAGTGTTGGCGCCTAGAAGCCTAGAGACTGAGACCAGGCCTGTAGTTAGTTAGTTAGGGTCTCTGTGTCAGGCCACAAGGATATTTAACTGTTCATTATGAGGACATCCCAGTTACAGTTCACACCGGAGAGCTGATAAGCTGCACCACAAACTCAAGCCAGACTGGCGTTTACTCCAAAGAAACACTAAGGCACGTACTACATGACCAGTTATTGGAGGGGGAATACTATAGAGTATAATAAGATTGTAAGCTGTTGTGCTGCACCGCAGGCTAGCCCGCACCACACATCCAAACAATTGTTACTGATTTTTACGGTAATAACAGGTAAGGCATGGCTGCTTTATTTGAGCCCGCCAATAGGTAAATTTACCGCTCCTACCTCCAGCATCCACCGGAGGGCGCCGTGCTGTGCAGCACAAGGGTCTCAGCCTGGCTGGGTGTATATAAATTTATTTGTGTGTTACCAGCATCGTTCATTACCACGTTTAAGTAAAATACTGTTATGGCAAAAAGCTTATGTTGGGGTTGCTTTCCTTGTTCGTGACTTCGCTGTATCCTGGGGATCCCACCCCGGTACACGGCTTCCAACTTTGCAATGTTATCACCATTTGTCAAAAACTGAGAGGGACAGAATCCTTGAACTGAGAGGCCTTAGTTTATCACTACAGTAGATCTCTATGTGCCTAGTTGAGATGTCAGCACTGTTCAACGTTGTGAGGGCAATGGCAAACAGGAATGACAGCAAGAGGTGCGCAGAGGTAAACCTCTGCACAGACAGATCGTCTGATAAGAATGGCGCATAGGGATCAATGCTATACTGAAATTGGATGTCACATCTAGGGCGGCAAACTGTGTCTACACAGACATCAGAAGGCTACGAACCAGACGTCCAGCTACACGGATTTCATTGACCTCATGCCAACAAAGAAACAATATGAGACCCCAGAGTGTCATACACAGATTTTGAGGCCAGTTGGAGCAACATTGATTCAGGTTGAATTTATTTGTACTTGAATAAAATTTTCTGTTTCATTAGAAAACGAATTTCAAGAAATTCGGTCATCTCTAATGCTGAGACATTCTCAGGATCCATCTTTATCCCTCCAGTAGACATAATAGATGCCAAGGAAGGCAACACATAGCATTCAGTTAGGAATTTCTCCAGTTTGGCATACAAATGATTGTTTCAAAGTCAGAGTAGCACTGACGAAGGACAGATTGTCCGAAACGCGTCAATGATTACTGCATGCTTCGTGGTTGTGTCTACTGATGTACATAAGTTGCAATAAAGAATACGTTTTTATTGGACCACAACTTCAGTGCCGAAACCATTTCTTTCACCTTGCACTGAACAAACCTGTAGACGGTGAGTGTCCAAATCATGAGAGTAGATCATGATATGATCCAAATATCTGAGTATGAACTTAGTACATCCCTGAAGATTTCATTTACAAAGTTCTGAAACGAGGGGCAGTGGGTAGTGATTAGAGATGAGCGAATTGAAGTTGATGAAGTGGAATTGGATCCGAGTTTCAGGAAGAATTAGATTCGCACCGAATCCAAATTTCCTGGCGCTGCACATGTTAGGACATGGAGCAAAGAACTCTGGGAACGAGGGATCACCTACAATACCATGCGTGCAACCAATCAGCAACCAGCCAGCCCTGTGATGTCACAGCCCTATAAATAGCCTAGGCCATCTTGGATTCAGCCATTTTCCAGTGTAGGGAGAGACGTCAGCAGGCGCTAGGGACAGTGGTAGAAAATACTTTATTGTGCTAATAAATCGATTTACAAGTTCAGGGAAAGATTAGTCAAGGTGAAGGTGTAACACCCCAGAGTGGTGGTACCACTTCTGCACCTTGCTACTGTCTCTAATGAGCTAATATAATGTAATCTTATGTATTTCTGTCCAGGTCCTATACACTGTGCATTTATAATGGTTCATTAGCAGGTGGCAGCAAACATGACAGAGCTATAGTTAACTCACCATTCCATCCCCTCCCCTTTGGTCAGAAGTGGGCCAGTCCTGCTTGCTAACAGAAGGAGGTGGGGCCGTTCTGGTTTGGGCCGGTTGAAACTCCATGTTGAAGATGCCAATTCTAACCTATTCCTTGGCTGAAGATAAGTCTGACTACAAAGTGAACTCCTTGACATTGTGTTAAGACATAACTTCTTCCTTTAAGGAGACACCTTCTCTTTACAGACCTGCGGTACCGCCATGGGTGCTAATGTGGCGCCGCCCTATGCCAATGGGTACATGGCCCACTTTGAGGAGACCTATACTGTATATACCCATTACATCTTTTCAAACAACATGCCATCTGTTGGTTCAGATTCATTGATGATATCTTCTGTATATGGAAAAGTTCCCACACCTCCCTTCTTGAATTCACATGATTACTCAACCTCCCAAGACCTGAATTACAATTTACCCTAAATCATCATACTAACTGTATCAGCTTCCTTCACACAAAAGTCCTGAAAGACAACATTGGCAACATCAGCACAGACCTTTATACCAAACAGACTGACCGCAATGGACTCCTACACTATTCCAGCTGTCATCCCGTCTCAACCAAAAATTCCCTTCCATGATCACAATTCCACCGTATCAACCGCATCAACTGCATAGTCTCAGATCCACTTAATCGCAAAACAGAGAGAGGCTATCCCAAAAGTTTACTGGATAAAGAAATGACTTACACACCATCCTTGACCAAACCTACGAGAGAAATCCCTGAACGTGTTCCCTTTATACACACTTACCACCCCCTGATGCCCAAAATCGAAAATACGATTAAAAAACTTTAGTTGCACACATAGTAAACACACACACACATACATTTCATATTACACATCACCATTATACATTATATACATATCATCACATACTCCACTTCCACATTACACACTTGTCCTATCCTCATCATGTCTTCTACACTCTTTTTCTACACCACATATGCTTTCCCACATATACATTCCTCTTACACTCATCTTATACATAGTGCCACATTTGCCCATACTTTGCCCATCTTCTCATTCCCCTCCCACTTCAAACATGGCCTCCGCACCCTCAGTGAGACTTTACTAAGTCTCACAATTTCCCTACCACTGCACACACTGAAGCGCCCGAGATCTTGCGAGACTTTGCGGGTTTTCACGCGCTCCAGCTCCAGAACACGCCCATAAAACACCACACTCGGCGTATCCCTCCCACAAGCCTCCGTGATGTATCCATTTTTCCCTCCTTGTCATTAATATGTTCTTTTTCTGTTTTAGCGACTTTTGTGACCAAGATCCGTCTGTGACTAAAACATCAAGAAAACAGTCGCAATCTAATTATTGGTCATTGTTCCTTTTCTTGTGCTTCCTTTTGGAGGACTTGTCATTAAATAATAAAAAAAAACTTTATTTTGCATATAACCTTAGAGTGTGCGGTGGTTTTCTTTTTATTTATGTTTGGATCATATCCACTCCACCGAAGCACCTCATTATTTGGACAGTGAGTGAAACCCCTAATTTTCTATTTCTACAAAGTGAAGTGCAGCATAAAGAAGAAGCCAAGTTATCAGGTCAGCTTGTCAGTACAGCAGAATGAGAGAGAGATATAGCAGAGTTGAGTTTTCCTGCCAGTTTAATGCTAAAGCCTGCTGGAACCACGACAAAGCCTGAAAACTGTTTGGAGAAACGTTTATTCAAAGTAAATCTGCCATTAAACTTCATCTCAAGGTCTTCTTTTCAGTCCTTCAATTATTCCCCCTATTTATTGCTTCAGAGTCAAAGCCTGGGGTCCAGGTAGGAGCACTGTGACACACATAAAGAGACATTTTAGGTCACAACATACCATTCGGCATTGCTACACCTGGGATGCAATAAGAGGGGCCCTTGCAATTTTGGTGTCACGAAACAGGATCTACTTTTGCTCCTGGAAGGCCCCTTCTATCTGTAAAGCCTCTTACAAGAGACTTATTAGCATCTACTTACTGCTGGAGAGTGTGAATCTACATCAATTTCAGCACTGTAGCAAAACAGACTTGGGCATCCTGTATTGAGAGGAAGACATCCCCCCAGCAGAGGGGATAGAACCAAACAGCCCACCTCCACAGAGGAACCATTCTTGCAGCAGAAGGAACTAAAAGTGCTCAGCACAAGTTTCCAGGAGGACAGAGAAATTAACTGTACATCTTACAGGAAGTGGAAGAGGTGGCCATCTTGGAAAAGGGAAAATACAGTTCCAGCTTCCCTGGATCCTGAGAAGCAATGTCCAGAGGTCTGGGGGAAAATAACCTTGCTAAAGACAATGTAAAGAGGTCTTGCTGTGGAAAATAACCTTGCTAAAGACTGTTTGGGGCTATTATCTGCCTGCTAGAGCATCATACTCCCCGAAATTGCTGCCGTTGCCCAAAGCAATATGTACTTAAATTGCATACTGGTGTCCCGCGGATCAAAAGATGAGGCCTTACTAGCCAGAAAGCACTTATTGGTTAACCCTTTAAGCCTCATTCACACGTCAGTGTTTCACATACATGTGCTGTATGTGTTCTCCGCGGACAGCACAGGTCCCCATTCATTTGAATGTGTGTATTCAGACATCAGTGTTTTAGCACGGTCCGTGGGTCCGTGTTTTCAGCACAGATGCATGTCCTATCTTGGTCCGTGTTCCCGAATCACTCACTCCCATCATAGTCTATGGGTCCGTGAAAACCACTGATGCAACACAGATGCCATCCGTGTTGCATTGATCATTAAGAAGAGATTCTCATGGATTGGAGCATGGACGTGTGAATGAGGCTTTAATGACCCGGCCTGAAAAGGCCTTAATGACTAGTGATTTTTTTGTGATTTAGCGCACATGTTTCATACACTTTATTACATTACACAGGGCTTTTTAATATATAAGTCAATATCACTGAAATACGACTACCTAAAATTTAACATTTATTTAGGTCGATTAAAATTCCCTAAATGAGGGACAACTTGTACCACAACACACAAAAATACATACAGTACAATAAACACACGAATGAGCAAGATCAGACAGGTAAATTAGTATGAGAGGAAAGAAGGGGGGGAACGCGTCAGGGCCACCCGTGCCATGACACAATCAATCCCTACAATATCCCTTTAAAACTTCTCCTCAGCCCGGAGATGTGTCTTAATGGTAGGCACACTCCGTCCCCGTACCTATACTGTCTATCCTTGAAATGCCCTTTATGCACTATCCCATATGGATATCCGGGTAATAGTGTATAAGAAAAAAGATGTCGCTTAAATAGTCACGTGTCCCGACGCGTTTCCCCCCTTCCTCTCATCAAAGGGGTTCATCAGGGGACAAAAACAGTGTCCATTGAATACATAAAGTATTCAACAGTCATCTGATAAATATAAACAGAAAACGGATCTTAAATCTGGAGGCCACAAAACAAAAGACCAAAAGGCCAAAAAAAGAGACCAAAAAGGCTGAGAAACTGACTATAGAGGGAGTCCGCACACAATAATGTATAGATACACAGACTAAAATCCCAGTAAAGAGTATACTTAGCTGGCACAGCTCCAAGTCAGCAGGTCTGGATACACCTGTTGTGTTGTGGCCTCCAGGGGGCAAGATGTGATGTAGCTCCAATATGTGTGGAGTTCCCACTGAACCTATATAGCCATATTGGGCTTTTGGGACCAATCAATGATAGTGGTAATGATCATGTGGTCCTCCAAAGGGGAGGAGCCACTGTAATGTGCCGAAAATATTGATCAAAGCTATAGATAGGGACCAGGCATAGATAGATTGCCGCCGGACTTTAATGAGTTGTATAACTTATGTTGAAATATGCGCATCTACTGTCATAGAGGAAGTACCAACCGTCCGGGATGTTGGTGGAACGCACGCCGATTGGTAACATGGCTGTGCGTTCCAACTCAGACCAATGGGGACGTCACCGGAAGTACGTCACCGGAAGTACGTAAACGGAGCGCATGCCACTAGAGATGACCGTGCGCTCCTCCCAGCGGCCAATAAAGAGTCGCCGCCACCCAAAGGTGGAGACAGGTAGATAAACAAAGTCTCCACCCATTGGGTAAGCAGCCCATCCACTGCTCTGTAGGGCGTACAACCTGTCCGGGATGACAGTTGGAACGCACGCCGAATTGGAAAAATGGCTGTGCGTTCCAATTCCAACCAATGGGGACTGTGACCGGAAGTACACCACCGGAAGTAGCCTGATGGAGCGCACGCCACCCAAAGATATCGTGCGCTCCACCAGGGGCCAATAGAGAGCCTCCGCCGTCCAGGAGGATAAACCATGTCTCCCTTCATTAGGTGAACAGGCCCTACAGGGGCGCAAAGCCACTGTACTATATATTGATGAAACCGAGCTCCAGAGTATTTAAAAAATAGGTCACAGTTAATAATACATGATTAAGGGCCTCCTAAACCATACGAAAATATAATTATAAACGCGGTCATAGAGATATATATCCGCCAGATGGTTATTACACAGGGTGATTATTACATAACCCTGTCAATCACAGGGTGAGGAGGGGGGTCCGTTAATCCTAGAGTACATTACATTTCCAATCGGCGTGCGTTCCAACTGTCATCCCGGACGGGTGGTACGCCCTACAGAGCAGTGGATGGGCTGCTTACCCAATGGGTGGAGACTTTGTTTATCTACCTGTCTCCACCTTTTGGTGGCGGCGACTCTTTATTGGCCGCTGGGAGGAGCGCACGGTCATCTCTAGTGGCATGCGCTCCGTTTACGTACTTCCGGTGACGTACTTCCGGTGACGTCCCCATTGGTCTGAGTTGGAACGCACAGCCATGTTACCAATCGGCGTGCGTTCCACCAACATCCCGGACGGTTGGTACTTCCTCTATGACAGTAGATGCGCATATTTCAACATAAGTTATACAACTCATTAAAGTCCGGCGGCAATCTATCTATGCCTGGTCCCTATCTATAGCTTTGATCAATATTTTCGGCACATTACAGTGGCTCCTCCCCTTTGGAGGACCACATGATCATTACCACTATCATTGATTGGTCCCAAAAGCCCAATATGGCTATATAGGTTCAGTGGGAACTCCACACATATTGGAGCTACATCACATCTTGCCCCCTGGAGGCCACAACACAACAGGTGTATCCAGACCTGCTGACTTGGAGCTGTGCCAGCTAAGTATACTCTTTACTGGGATTTTAGTCTGTGTATCTATACATTATTGTGTGCGGACTCCCTCTATAGTCAGTTTCTCAGCCTTTTTGGTCTCTTTTTTTGGCCTTTTGGTCTTTTGTTTTGTGGCCTCCAGATTTAAGATCCGTTTTCTGTTTATATTTATCAGATGACTGTTGAATACTTTATGTATTCAATGGACACTGTTTTTGTCCCCTGATGAACCCCTTTGATGAGAGGAAGGGGGGAAACGCGTCGGGACACGTGACTATTTAAGCGACATCTTTTTTCTTATACACTATTACCCGGATATCCATATGGGATAGTGCATAAAGGGCATTTCAAGGATAGACAGTATAGGTACGGGGACGGAGTGTGCCTACCATTAAGACACATCTCCGGGCTGAGGAGAAGTTTTAAAGGGATATTGTAGGGATTGATTGTGTCATGGCACGGGTTGCCCTGACGCGTTCCCCCCCTTCTTTCCTCTCATACTAATTTACCTGTCTGATCTTGCTCATTCGTGTGTTTATTGTACTGTATGTATTTTTGTGTGTTGTGGTACAAGTTGTCCCTCATTTAGGGAATTTTAATCGACCTAAATAAATGTTAAATTTTAGGTAGTCGTATTTCAGTGATATTGACTTAATAACTCTACGACTACCCCCTTCATCTATAAATAGAGTTTCACTATTTTGATTGTCCTCATGGCTAGTTTTCTATCCGGTACATTGTATACAGAGGATCTTGTTAAGGAAGCAAGGGATATTTTCTCTGATAAGGAGTTGCCGGGTCTTTCCAATTCATTAACATGTAAACTCACGTTCACAGACTTATATGAGGAATACAAGAACAACATAAAATCATGGTGGGAGATTAAGTCCATCGAAAGTTACCTTGAATATCGAATTGTCCCTCAAGGATTACGAATAAGGATTACTCCAGCAGAGAGGGTACGATCACCAGGTTTACTTACCCTTTGGGAGCAGGAACTGACCAATAGTTCGTTAAGATTAATGAATATACTCTTGACAGAGGAACGGTTATACTTTGAGAGATCCTCAGAGAAACTTAAAGGCCTTGTTGATTTGGCTATCTCCTATAATACGGACCCTGACTTTAATAGAAGGGAGGCTTCCCTGCAGACGGCGGTGGAAAGATTTCAGGGGTTGATCAAAGAAAGGAAACATAGACAATTCAACAAGGACCTAAAAGAATTCAAGGAGAACAGGGCTTACCTTTTTACTGGGGGATGTCAACCCCCCTCCGAGACGGACGTCTCTTCATCTGAGCAGGAGTTCTCGGACTCAGAACCCCCACAAAATAGGGGTAATAACAATTACAGAGGAGGTCATAAAAGAGGTGGAAGAGGTGGAAGAGGCCGTTATAATAAAAAATGGGCAAAATCGGACAACAGAGGGGGGAAAGGGGGCGATTACCCGGCACCCTCTCAGTCCTCTTCTTCCTCTGCTACATCCAACCCCTCTCTTACATCACAGGGGAATTTTTTAGCCAGGGGGGCTCCGTACGATCTTCGCAATCATGTATAGGGAAGATAACTAGTAAGGCCGCTGTTGATGAATTACAAATTATTAACCTCTCCTCACGGACTCTCAGTACCATTGAAGAAAATATTCTGAAGAAAGGCCTGTCCTTCGTCCCTACTACCAGATTTGATCCATTTGTGTGGACCAAGGACTTGCATCTATTTTCAAGGAAACTCAAATGGCATAAGTTCATGAAAAATAACAATAAAGCTACGTGTGAACAATTAGGCCTACAGGAGAGTGACTATGCGGATTTCAAAATCCTCTGTGATCTGATGGAGGAGGGTACACGGATACCTGGTCAAGGCCCGTTTACCGATCTTCGACCTAAAAGCAAGAAACCTGCACCTCCCATGAATTACGATCACATAGAAATTTTCCTACAAATGGCCACAGAGGAGATTGAAAGATTACCCGCTAATTCACCTCATTACCATAATCTTTCGGGCCCTGAGATGGAGGCCCTTCGAGGGCTTGAAAAAGACACTACCATAATAATCAAGCCGGCGGATAAGGGGGGAAATCTAGTGATTATGGGTCACGTAGAGTATAAACATATGTGTGAACGCCTATTGAATGATCGCAGTTGTTATCGAATTCTGCCCTCGGATCCCACAGATATTTTCCTGAAGGATTTGGAGAATATCTTGAAGGATGGCCTCCTCAGAAAGGTCATATCTGATGTGGAATACCGCTTTCTGTTGCCGAGCACACCCCAGATCGCCACATTTTATGGTCTACCAAAAATCCACAAAGGGACTTCCCCACTAAAGGGACGCCCGATTGTATCTGGGGTAGGCTCGGTAACACAAAATAGCGGGATTTATATCGACCGTGTACTTAAGGGTTTTGTATCAGCTCTCCCTTCGTATACCCGTGATTCAATGGATTTTCTACGAAAGATTGAATCTATTAGTATTGAAACATCATGCTCGTTGGCAAGCATAGACGTAGAATCCTTATATAGTTGTATTCCTCATGATAGGGGTCTGATGGCGGTGTCCGACTTCCTGAAAACCAGAGCTGTCTCACATAGACCTCATAATGCTTTTGTCTTGACGCTTTTGGAATTCGTTCTCACGCATAACTTCTTTCTTTTTGATACGCGTTTCTTCCACCAGCTCAGGGGGACAGCGATGGGGAGTTCATGTGCCCCATCGTATGCTAATCTCTTCCTGGGCTGGTGGGAGGACAAAGTGGTTTTCCCAGATTTACAGACATGGTGGGCAGAGAAGATCACATTATGGACAAGATACATCGATGATGTGTTTATAATATGGAATGGGAATGAGGAGGAATTTATGCTTTTTGTTAAAGCACTTAATACCAACGACCTAGGTCTGGCGTTTACATCTGAATTCCACCATGAGTCTCTCACCTTTTTGGATATTAGAATTACCAAAAACGGTGACAAACTGGTCACCACCACCTTTAGGAAAGAAACTGCCACGAATAGCCTCCTTCACTGGGAGAGCTATCACCCCATGAGTCTGAAAAAAGGTATCCCACGAGGACAATACTTGCGTATGAAAAGAAATTGCTCTAGTCGCGATAGTTTTTACCAAGAATCAAGAAAACTACAAGAACGATTTAAAACGAGGGGTTACCCACAGAACGTACTCCGGGGAGCATTCCAGAGTGCGGTTTCTAGGGATCGTGAGACATTATTGGTACCCAGGGAATCAAGCAATAAGGATGATGACATTATGAGGATCATTTCTACCTATGACACTAGGAATAGGGAGATCCGTAATATCATCACTAAATATTGGCCCATCCTTTTGATGGACCCTGGTGTGGCTGACGTGCTTCCTGCACGTCCAAGCATTACGTTCAGGCGGGGTCGTAGTCTCCGGGACCGCCTGGTACACAGCCACTATGTAAGACCAACCCCTGAGGGCACGTGGCTGGATCGTAAGCCCTTGGGAACATTTCGCTGCGGGGCATGCATGGCATGCAGTTACATCAATAATACAAAAACTAATGTTTGTTCGGCGACTGGCACTAATTATGTCATCAGAGATTTCTCGAATTGTAGGAGCAAAGGAGTGATCTATCTGGCGCAATGTACATGTCCTCTTGACTACGTGGGAAAAACCTTCAGAGAGTTCCGTAGACGTATCCTGGAACACATTAATGATATAAAAAAACGTAAAGAAACCCCTGTGGCTAATCATATCTGGGAATGCCACAATGGGGATCCAAAATCATTGTAATTCGCAGCTCTGGAGATCGTCAGACCATCCCCTAGGAGAGGGGACTGGGACCGCAAGATCCTACAGAAGGAAGCCGAATGGATTCATAGGTTGCGATCCCAGTCCCCTAGGGGCTTGAATGAAAAACTTGCATTTACATGTTTTCTCTAGACTGGCAATTTTTGAGTCTAGACAGACACTATTGGAAACACTCAGCATACTCCTATGCGCTTGATCCTAATATTAGGGATAGAATTATCATCGACACGCAAAGTGTCACTTTTGTATTTATTTTAGGGGTGACTGTTATCTATTACCCTTTCTCTATCTTATGTTATATCCGGCTTGCGCCAAGAACATAATATTAATTGACATTACACCGTTATTTACTATCTTGTGGTAGTTCCCCAAAAAGATCGTAATAAGGGACCGGTGGACATGAAGTGTAGTATAATGGATGGTGTCGAACTGTCATTATTGATGGACTCTTATTGTAATGTACTCTAGGATTAACGGACCCCCCTCCTCACCCTGTGATTGACAGGGTTATGTAATAATCACCCTGTGTAATAACCATCTGGCGGATATATATCTCTATGACCGCGTTTATAATTATATTTTCGTATGGTTTAGGAGGCCCTTAATCATGTATTATTAACTGTGACCTATTTTTTAAATACTCTGGAGCTCGGTTTCATCAATATATAGTACAGTGGCTTTGCACCCCTGTAGGGCCTGTTCACCTAATGAAGGGAGACATGGTTTATCCTCCTGGACGGCGGAGGCTCTCTATTGGCCCCTGGTGGAGCGCACGATATCTTTGGGTGGCGTGCGCTCCATCAGGCTACTTCCGGTGGTGTACTTCCGGTCACATCCCCATTGGTTGGAATTGGAACGCACAGCCATTTTTCCAATCGGCGTGCGTTCCAACTGTCATCCCGGACGGGTGGTACGCCCTACAGAGCAGTGGATGGGCTGCTTACCCAATGGGTGGAGACTTTGTTTATCTACCTGTCTCCACCTTTTGGTGGCGGCGACTCTTTATTGGCCGCTGGGAGGAGCGCACGGTCATCTCTAGTGGCATGCGCTCCGTTTACGTACTTCCGGTGACGTCCCCATTGGTCTGAGTTGGAACGCACAGCCATTTTACCAATCGGCGTGCGTTCCACCAACATCCCGGACGGTTGGTACTTCCTCTATGACAGTAGATGCGCATATTTCAACATAAGTTATACAACTCATTAAAGTCCGGCGGCAATCTATCTATGCCTGGTCCCTATCTATAGCTTTGATCAATATTTTCGGCACATTACAGTGGCTCCTCCCCTTTGGAGGACCACATGATCATTACCACTATCATTGATTGGTCCCAAAAGCCCAATATGGCTATATAGGTTCAGTGGGAACTCCACACATATTGGAGCTACATCACATCTTGCCCCCTGGAGGCCACAACACAACAGGTGTATCCAGACCTGCTGACTTGGAGCTGTGCCAGCTAAGTATACTCTTTACTGGGATTTTAGTCTGTGTATCTATACATTATTGTGTGCGGACTCCCTCTATAGTCAGTTTCTCAGCCTTTTTGGTCTCTTTTTTTGGCCTTTTGGTCTTTTGTTTTGTGGCCTCCAGATTTAAGATCCGTTTTCTGTTTATATCTATCAGATGACTGTTGAATACTTTATGTATTCAATGGACACTGTTTTTGTCCCCTGATGAACCCCTTTGATGAGAGGAAGGGGGGAAACGCGTCGGGACACGTGACTATTTAAGCGACATCTTTTTTCTTATACACTATTACCCGGATATCCATATGGGATAGTGCATAAAGGGCATTTCAAGGATAGACAGTATAGGTACGGGGACGGAGTGTGCCTACCATTAAGACACATCTCCGGGCTGAGGAGAAGTTTTAAAGGGATATTGTAGGGATTGATTGTGTCATGGCACGGGTTGCCCTGACGCGTTCCCCCCCTTCTTTCCTCTCATACTAATTTACCTGTCTGATCTTGCTCATTCGTGTGTTTATTGTACTGTATGTATTTTTGTGTGTTGTGGTACAAGTTGTCCCTCATTTAGGGAATTTTAATCGACCTAAATAAATGTTAAATTTTAGGTAGTCGTATTTCAGTGATATTGACTTAATAACTCTACGACTACCCCCTTCATCTATAAATAGAGTTTCACCTTTTTAATATATATTTTTAGTTTTATTAGAGGGAAAATGTACAGTTTTTTTAAAGTAATTTTTATTCAAACTATAGCAAATTATTTAAATATGCAAATTATTATGATTAGTTCCCTATATGCGTTGGATCGTTTTACTATATTTATTTATTTTTTTTACTTTTTAAAATATATATATTTCTGCTACAAAAAGACCTTTGGGGACACTGACTTTTTTATTTTGCACATTTTAAAAGAAAAAAATTATTTGTATCTTATTTTGTATTTTTTTAAAAAATTTTATCATCACTCTATTATTTATATTTTAAATATATTTTTGCCACATAATATGACAGTGAACAATTTTATTTTGCACTTCTTCCTTTTTATAGTTTTCTTTTACTTGTATTTTATTTATTTATTGTACACCGTTTTGCTCAAATTTTCTTTTTTCTTTTTAGATATTTTTGCAGCACTGTATGTCCCCCAAGAGGTCTTTAAAAGACCTCTGTGGCACACTGACTTGTTTATTTTTTTATTTTGCACTTTTTTTCCTTTTATCTGTATTTTTTTTTATTGTGCTTTACAGTACATTTTTTTTAACTTTTAATATATATATTTGCCACCTAATTTGTCCTCAAAAGGTCCATAAAAGACCTTTGGGGACACAACCTTTTTTTTTTCACTATTTCCACTGTAACTTGAGCATCCAAAGGAGCCCCAGTTACAGGGAAAACCAGCCTCCTGGCGAGGCTTCTTACAGGGTAGAGCTGGTGAGGCTCTGCAGTCCTCTGCCCCTGACATCCGGTGATCACATGATCGCAGGGTCTACACTGCACAGCGCGCCGCTCGCCTGTGTGAGGAGAAGGCAGAAGCGCTGATACACTGTTTCTGCCTTCTCCTCAGCTCCCTCGTTGTCTCTGACAGCCGGGGACCCGTCCTGCTGTAACCCTGCAATTGTGTGGCTCAGGGCAGAAACACAGCTGATCGCACGATCAGCTGTGTTTCTGCCCAGCAGGATGGTGGCCGCATGCAGGCAGCTGGTTGTGCACCCCTGTTCTAAAGCTTTTTTGGCGTGTATTAGTGGCAGAAAAAAAGTATTATTTGCCATTGTGTGGTAAAGTGAGAAAATTACAGCCCTTTTTGGCATGTATTAATGGCAAAAAAGTATTATTTGCCGTTCAGCGGTGCAGTTATATGTTCTAAAGCCTTTTTTGGCTTGTATTAGTGGCAAAATAAAATAATTATTTGGCGTTGTCTGGTGAAGTGACAAAATTACAGCCTTTTTGGGGTGTATTAATTTCCTTTTTATTTATTTGATTTAACAGTATGTCAGACAAAGTATTGTATGCTGTGGGCTCAGCTCCACTATACAGCAAGGACGAGCTACTAGAGGACAGTCAGCAGCTACTGGCCAGCAAGATCTGGAGGAGAGTTCTACCGCTTCCTCCACTAGACGGGTAAGTAGTGATGTAGTGATGAGGAGAGTGGCATGGGAGGTGGTGTTGTGAGTGGTCAGGCTCCTGGCTCAGAGACCATTGAGGAGGACATCAGTGACGTGCAGACAGTACTCGATGATGATGTAGCCAATTGCAATTAGGAGCCGGTGGAGCCAGCAAGTTGGTAGCGTGTCCGGGAGTCAGCAGGGTGGCAACAGTAGAAGGTCGGGAGACAAATGTGCCTGGGGTAGACTACCCGCTTTGCAGGAGCCTACCTGCCCTGAAAGGAGTGGTTCACGGAGGCAGTGGCAGTCTGTCAGTGCGGAGTGTTGGGGGTAAAATTACCTACTCGGCGGTGTGGTAGTTTTTTGTTAAGCTGCTGGAGGAGGCGAACATGGCCATTTGCCAAATCTGTTGGCAGAAGGTGAAGCGTGACCAGGGTGCTAATGTTGGCACCATGGCCCTGCGTCAACATATGCAGCGTCACCATAAAGTGGCCTGGGAGAACCGTGGCTCCGATGTGGTGGTCCAGCCTGCCGCAGCAATAGCTGCATAACCCAGTGGCATGCACCCTATTTCAGGCAGTCAAGGCTCCACCACCTCAGTCGTAGGGAGCTGTCTGTCCTTCCCATCATCTACTGCTTCTCGTCAGTCATTCTGTCAGCAATCGATCACTGAAGCGATTGCCTAGAGACAACAGTATGTGTGCAGTCATCCAACGGCGCAGAAGCTGAACATGCTTCTGGCCAAGTTGCTGCAGTCCCCCCCTTTTCTAAGTGGTGGACTCTGCACCTTTCAGAGAACTGATGGCTTGTGCCTAGCCGAGGTGGAGAGTCCCAAGCCGTCATTTCTTTGCCAAAAAGGCAGTACCAGCCCTGCACACGTATGTAGAACAGAAGGTGGGCCAGTCCTTGAGCCTGTCGATGTCTACCAAAGTGCACGGCAGCGACGACGTTTGGAGCTGTAACTACGGTCAGAAGCAATACATTTCCTTTACGGCCCACTGGGTAAATGTTGTTCCTGCCTAGCCAAACCAGCAACTTGGCTAGGTGACGCCGCTTCTGCCTCAATGTTCTCACTCCGTTGGTCCTGCGACAATGTCCGCCTCTGCCTCCTCATCCTTTACCGTGTCCTCAGCCTCCACTGCAGGGACAAGTCACAGTGCCCCCTCCAGCAAACCACATGTGCAGACCACGGCGTTGTCACTCTGTTCTACACCTCAATTGCCTGGGCGAACGGAGTCACACAGGGGAGGAACTGCTCTATGTCCTTCATCAAGAAATTGAATCCTGGCTTTCTCCGCGACAACTCAAAATCTGAACCATGGTGACCGACAACAGGAAGAACATGGTCTCAGCGCTGCGTCAAGGAGGGTTGAGCCATGCGCCCCCTGCATGGTGCATGTGTTCAATCTGGTTGTTAAGCGGTTCTTGAAGTCTTCCACCCATCTGCAAGACATCCTAAAAATGGTACACCGCCAAGCACACCTCCTTAAGCTGCAGCGTCAGAACGGCGTCCCCCAACATAGGCTGATCTGTGACCTTTCCACCCATTGGAATTCCACCCTCCACATGTTGGACTGACTCTACGAACAGAGAAAGGCCATAAACAATTTCTTGATGATTCAAGCTGTCGGGGATATAAAGCAAATGCTTTATATAAAATATAGGATCAAAGGAAAATTTTCAAAGGGAATTGATCCTAGAGGTGGACATATAAAACACCTCAAAAAGAGATCATCGTTAATTTAATTATATTGTGCAATCTGTAAAACATGGTACAAGCATCTATGGAAAAATATAAATTATTTATTATTCAATAACCTAAAATACAATCAAAGCCTAATCCATATAAAACTCAATGCAACAATATACTGTTATATGCAGTGCCCTAAATTCGCCACTAGATGGCTCTAACACAACTACCAGCGTTCCATATCACCTCTAAAACATAACAATGTAATACAAGTGCCCCGACGACAATTATGAGATATACACGATAAACTTAATATTCATTAAGGTAGATACGAACCCTTGCTCTGCTCAAACTATGACCAATCTCTGATATCGGGTAGTATTGCTACACAATTTATAAATTATCAGGCCAGATATTGGCTGTGGAATTGAATATTCCAATCAGAGATTTTCTCCAATATCAATATTAGATCTTTTATTCAGTAATATGCATCTTTACTGAATAGTTTTAATATTGATATAGCACTTTTAACATTATACATCCGCACTAAAGCGGGGAGTAACTAAATATCAAGCCAAATAATTCAATCAATACTACACATAATAAAGTTATATGTTACCCGAGAATGCAGATGATATGCAAAGTCTAAGGGAAGTCAGCTCTAAAGTACGTTTTGGTCATTGGGATTTTTCTCCTGAGGTCTCTCCTTTCTTTCTTTGTTTCTCTTGTGTTTTTTTCCCTTCATGTGTCTGTAGTTGATTATCACAAACTTATCAGTTAGACAAACCTTCCTAACTTGGAGTTTTCCAAATATTGTCGGTTAGGCGTGTACATATGATAATGACTATGATGTCACTGTATCACCCAGAATGCATTTCTGCTGTTGATGTAATGTTACCTATTCATACCTAGGTTGCATTATTGCATAAGCTGTTAGCATCATACTAGTAAGGGTTAAATGTCCAGGTCTGATTTCGTCTTACATTCCATACACATAACATAAGGAATCCTAAATCAGAGCTAAGTGATTATCTTTGACACATACAGGGAGTGCAGAATTATTAGGCAAATGAGTATTTTGACCACATCATCCTCTTTATGCATGTTGTCTTACTCCATGCTGTATAGGCTCAAAAGCCTACTACCAATTAAGCATATTAGGTGATGTGCATCTCTGTAATGAGAAGGGGTGTGGTCTAATGACATCAACACCCTATATCAGGTGTGCATAATTATTAGGCAACTTCCTTTCCTTTGGCAAAATGGGTCAAAAAAAGGACTTGACAGGCTCAGAAAAGTCAAAAATAGTGAGATATCTTGCAGAGGGATGCAGCACTCTTAAAATTGCAAAGCTTCTGAAGCGTGATCATCGAACAATCAAGCGTTTCATTCAAAATAGTCAACAGGGTCGCAAGAAGCGTGTGGAAAAACCAAGGCACAAATAACTGCCCATGAACTGAGAAAAGTCAAGCGTGCAGCTGCCAAGATGCCACTTGCCACCAGTTTGGCCATATTTCAGAGCTGCAACATCACTGGAGTGCCCAAAAGCACAAGGTGTGCAATACTCAGAGACATGGCCAAGGTAAGAAAGGCTGAAAGACGACCACCACTGAACAAGACACACAAGCTGAAACGTCAAGACTGGGCCAAGAAATATCTCAAGACTGATTTTTCTAAGGTTTTATGGACTGATGAAATGAGAGTGAGTCTTGATGGGCCAGATGGATGGGCCCGTGGCTGGATTGGTAAAGGGCAGAGAGCTCCAGTCCGACTCAGACGCCAGCAAGGTGGAGGTGGAGTACTGGTTTGGGCTGGTATCATCAAAGATGAGCTTGTGGGGCCTTTTTCGGGTTGAGGATAAAGTCAAGCTCAACTCCCAGTCCTACTGCCAGTTTCTGGAAGACACCTTCTTCAAGCAGTGGTACAGGAAGAAGTCTGCATCCTTCAAGAAAAACATGATTTTCATGCAGGACAATGCTCCATCACACGCGTCCAAGTACTCCACAGCGTGGCTGGCAAGAAAGGGTATAAAAGAAGAAAATCTAATGACATGGCCTCCTTGTTCACCTGATCTGAACCCCATTGAAAACCTGTGGTCCATCATCAAATGTGAGATTTACAAGGAGGGAAAACAGTACACCTCTCTGAACAGTGTCTGGGAGGCTGTGGTTGCTGCTGCACGCAATGTTGATGGTGAACAGATCAAAACACTGACAGAATCCATGGATGGCAGGCTTTTGAGTGTCCTTGCAAAGAAAGGTGACTATATTGGTCACTGATTTGTTTTTGTTTTGTTTTTGAATGTCAGAAATGTATATTTGTGAATGTTGAGATGTTATATTGGTTTCACTGGTAAAAATAAATAATTGAAATGGGTATATATTTGTTTTTTGTTAAGTTGCCTAATAATTATGCACAGTAATAGTCACCTACACACACAGATATCCCCCTAAAATAGCTAAAACTAAAAACAAACAAAAAACTACTTCCAAAAATATTCAGCTTTGATATTAATGAGTTTTATGGGTTCATTGAGAACATGGTTGTTGTTCAATAATAAAATTAATCCTCAAAAATACAACTTGCCTAATAATTCTGCACTCCCTGTATATCAATTAAAACACAGATATTTGGGTACCATTTGAGACGTTTTCCCAAGCTACCAAATTTATGGTACCGATAAGAATATAATAGACCTTCTACTCTCACAGACATGTGTGTCTCCTCTGTTACTCCAACAGTTCATTGATTGTTAGTTAACACCATCTTACTAACAAAGTCTACACTTAACCACTTCACATCTGGGCCATTTCCCCCCTTCCTGACCAGGCCTAATATTGCAAATCTGACATATCTCACTTTAAGTGGTAATAACTTTAGAATGCTTTTACTTATCCAAGCCATTCAGAGATTGTTTTCTCGTGACTTTATGCTAGTCATAAATTTGAGTCAATATATTTCACCTTTATTTATGAAAAAATCCCAATTTACCCCAAAAAATTAAAAATTCACAATTTTCTAAATTTCTATTTCTCTGCTTTTAAAACAGAAAGTGATACCTCATAAAATATTTATTACTTATCATTCCCCATATGTCTACTTTATGTTGGCATCATTTTGGAAATGTCATTTTATTTTTTTAGGACGTTAGAAGGCTTAGAAGTTTAGAAGCAATTCTTAAAAATTTTCAGAAAATTGCCAAAACCCACTTTTTAAGGACCAGTTCAGGTCTGAAGTCACTTTGTGAGGCCTACATAGTGGATACCCCCATAAATGACAGCATTGTAGAAACTACACCCCTCAAGTTACTTAAAACCGATTTTACAAACTTTGTTAACCCTTTAGGTGTTCCACAAAAATTAAAGGAAAATGGAGATAACATTTTTAAATTTCACTTTTTTGGCAGATTTTCCATTTTAATCCAATTTTTTTCTTTAACACATCGATGGTTAACAGCAAGACAAAACAAAATTTTTATTACCCAGATTCTGCGGTTTACAGAAACACCCCACATGTGGTCATAAACTGCTGTATGGGCGCAGAAAAAAAGGAGCGCCACATGGTTTATAGATGCCATGTCCCATTTGAATCCCCCTTGATGCACCCTTACAGTAGAAACTCCCAAGAAGTGACCCTATTTTGAAAACTAGGGGATAAGGTACCATTTTTGGGTGCATATGATTTTTTGATCATTCGTTATAACACTTTATGGGGCAAGGTGACCAAAAAATGTGTTGTTTTTATTTATTTATCTTTACAGCGTTCACCTGAGGGGTTCGGTCAAGTGACATTTTTATAGAGCAGATCATTACGGACGTGGCGATACTGAATATGTATACTTTTTCTTATTTATTTAAGTTTTACACAATATCAGCATTTTTAAACAAAAAAAATATGTTTAAATGTGTCCTTGTTCTGAGAGCTATAGTTTTTTTTATTTATTGAGCGATTTTCTTATGTAGGGGCTAGTTTTTTCGGGATGAGGTGACGGTTTTATTGGTACTATTTTGTGGGATATACGCCTTTTTCATCACTTGGTGTTGCACTTTTTGTGATGTAAGGTGACAAAAATAGCTTTTTTTGACACAGTTTTTTTATTTTTATGGTATTTATGGTACTGGGTCGATTTGGCAATACCAAATATGTCTATTTTATTAATTTTTTTACATTTTTTTTATTCCTTACTTGGGGAATTTTTTTTTTACATGTGAAACCTTTATTTTTATTTTTTAACACTTTATTTTTTTATTTTTTATTTTACACTTTGCGTCCCACATAAGGTCATACAAGACCTCTGGGGGACATTTAACTTCACTTTTTTTTTATTTTTTCTTCACTGTTGATTTCTCCTGTAACTGGGGCTGACATAGTAGACCCAGTTACAGGAGAAATACACCCCCCAGAGAGGCTGTACAGTGCAATACAGCACTGTACAGCCTCAGTGCAGGGCTGATCGAGGTCTCTGAAAGACCTCACAGCTCCTGCACTCTCCGGACAGTAAGCGCATAGCTCGGTGACCACTGTGTATACAGCGATCTAGAAGGCAGGGACACCTGGGCACTGTCCCTGCCTTCTCTAAGGGTTGCCATGCTGTCACTGACAGCAGGCATCCCGATCTGCAGCTGCACGATTAGCGTACAGCTGCAGTTTCTGAATGTACGTTCAGGAATGTCCATTCAGAAATATAGAACCACCTCCCGGACGTTTTTAGTCTATGGGCGGACGGGAGGTGGTTAAAGGAGTTCTACAGTCTGTTTTAAATGATGATCTATCCTCTGGATAGATCATCAGCATCTCACCGGCGGGGATCCGACTACCCGGGACCCCCGCCGATGAGCTGTTTGAGAAGGCAGCGGCGCTCCAGGAGCACCGCAGCCTTCTCACTGTTTACCGCTGGCCCAGTGACGTCAAGACTAGTATCAACTGGCCTGGGTGGGGCTAAACTCCGTTCACTTGAATGCTGGAGCACCCGGGACCCCCCGCCGGTCAGATGCTGATGATCTATCCAGAGGATAGATCATCAGTTAAAACAAACTGTAGAACCCCTTTAAAATTCCTTTCATCGTGCTTTAGGAGTGTATGTGTTCCTAGTGAGAAATATATAAGATAATAGATGCATTGATGTCCTTCATAATATTCAACAACATAGTACAATACATTTGTCCTATTGATTATCTTATACTAAAACTTAATGTTCATTATACATATACATCACAGATTTTCTGCTTCATCAATTGACATTAAACTGTAGGGATAATTAGTACCAGATGCATCTAGAAAATATACTTATCTCAGTCATAAATCTATACGGAGACAAGAATGGCTCTTCTCAGACATCTACAGAGAAGAAATTATATGAACTGTGTCCTTTCCATGAACCTCCCTCGGCCTACTTTAAAATACATACACAATGGTGAATATAACACAATATGGCCTATTATATACAATTAACCCCTATAATTATGATATTTATATATAAATATTATATACCTATGAAAAAGCACAACAAAGCGGACAGGAGCACTCCCCTGTGTAACTTCGATTTCAGCCAGTGGCAGCTCATGCGTGACACCTGCCGTTTGCTCAGGCCCTTTGAGGATGCCACGTTATTTGTCAGTTGCCAGGACTACGGAATGAACAACGTCATTCCACTGCTTCATATCTTGGAACAGATGCTGCTAAATCTGTACCAGCTCCATCAGCAGCAGCTTGAGTATAGAGTCGCTGATGAGCAGCTTTCTTCACCCCCCTAGTGAATAAACTACTCACCAGCAGTAGCAGCTAGACATGGAGCAGACCTGAACCAGCAGGTGGTGGCATACTTGAAGTGCACCCTGCCAACCCACATTAAAGATCCACTGGACTACTGGGCAGCCAAACTGGATTTGTGGCCGCAACTGGCCCCGGAAAAGCTGTCTGCACGGCCAGTAGTGTGGCATCAGAGCGGGTGTTTAGTGTGGTGGAGGCCATAGTTACCCCAAGGAAAACTCGCCTGTCCACCGAAAATGTGGAGAGACTGACCTTTGTCAAGATGAATCAGGCGTGGATCAGCCAGGATTTCCACCCACCAATGCCTGATGCATCAGATTAGATCATCCATGCTGCCTCACCCAAACATTGACAAAAGAGACCAGTTCCTTCTGGGTACCTGTCTCAGCTACTATTCTGATGCTGCCACCCAGCTGATGCCACACATCTGATGCCAAGTGCTCCATCTTACACCCACCATCATCAGCGGGTAGTTATTGACACCCAACTCCTCACTCTGTCACCGGGTCACACTGTGGTCTCCTTGATACTGCTGCCACCTCACCACTCAGGTCTTCTCATGCTGCTGTTGCCACCTACACGCTATGTCATTGTGCCACTCTGTGGTTTCCTCATGCTGCTGATGCTGACACCTCCACACTATGTCACCTTGCCACTCTGTGCTCTCCTCATGCTTCTGCCAACTCACAAATCTGTCTCTGGGCCACTCTGTGGTCTCCTCATGCTGCTTCCACCTCTACACTATGTCATTGTGCCACTCTATGGTCTCCTCATGCTGCTGCCACCTCCACACTATGTCACCTTGCCACTCTGTGGTCTCCTTATGCTGCTGCCAACTCACAACTCTGTCTCTGGGCCACTCTGTGGCCTCCTCATGCTGCTGCTGCCACCTCCACATTATGTCACCTTGCCAGTCTGTGGTCTCCTCATGCTGCTACTGACACCTCCACAGTGTCATTGTGCCACTCTGTGGTCTCCTCATGCTGCTGCCACCTGCACACTATGTCACAGGGCCACTCTGTGGTCTCCTCATGCTGCTTCCATCTCACCATTATGTCATTAGGACACTCTGTGGACTTCTAATGCATTTCCCACCCTCCCCACTCCATGCCTGGGCAACTATTTAGCCTTTTTGGCCTGGTTGACATCATTTATTTGACCCTTCTTCTGATCTGTCAGAAGGAAGGAAAAATGAGACGCAATGGATCCCATCTGTCTAGCAGCTGTAAGACCTGTATGGTCCCATCAGAATTGGCTTAAGATTTGGTAGCCAAAAGCAGGAGTGGGTACAAAACACAGAAAACATGCAAATATTTCATTCACGTGTCATCTCTGTTTTGGATCCACTCCTGTTATTTTTTTTTACTTTAGCAATACTGATGGATTACTGACTAAATGCTGACCGAGTGAAGGCGGATGCTCCACAGCCAAACTTACTGCTGACCCCCTCTCCACTCTGTTGGGGGTTCTACTTGTATAAGCATTTAATAGAACAGGTTCTGTAGACATCTATTTGGAATTTGCTGACGACGGTGTAAAAGGAGTGCGCTTCTTCTTGGCGCTAACATCAACCTGTAATTTGGTCAGTTTTAGCCCCGTGACTGCCCAAATAAGTAAAGTGTGCAGTGATTCTAAGAGCGACGCCTGTCATCTGCATGTCATACGGACTTACAGTATTATTTAACTACCACAGCAGACTCCCTTTGTGTGTTACTGCAAGGCACAGTGTTCTACACCACTATATAGGGTCTCAGCAGCCAGGAAATAGCTGTTTTATAACGTGATTCACCACAAACAAATTGAGCTCGAATCAAATCTTTTTTTAGAAATTCACTCAGAGAGGCTAGATCAAGTATCATTTGTCTCCGTGATGTTTCCCACGATCTGAGAGATTGGTTATCTTGAAATTACAGGGTGCACCTACTGTTCAATCCCTTAGGGTTATGATTTCGCAGTCTCAAGATCTCTCTCTATAAACAGCATAAGTGTCACAAGCCTCAAGGATCTGCCTCTGTAGCTGATGACATGAGACCAAAGACCCTCTAATGCCAAGATGTTTTACTACCTAGTGGTTTGCCAAAGTCTGAGAATATCTTCATTTTTGATAGAATGACATCTGACTTTTTAATTAGTGAAGAAAAGACCGGCACTCGCACTGTTAAAGTATCTTGCGAATATTACAACATAGTGACGCGTTTCAGCAACTAAATGCTTTCATCAGACTGTGCATATACAGTCTGCCACTAGGCCTTATATATATACACAAATGGATACAAAGGAAATGACGTCACATTATTTCATAAGACTCCTCCCAGAGCTGAATTTCTACGGAGTTACATTGTTGCAATAAAATGTCCACATCACGTTGAACCAGATTGATGAAAGTCTCCACTGGATGGTGGGATTTGGGTGGCATAAAACTGCTTTTCATTCTCAAATCAAACTGACCTAAAGTTAATATATCATGACCAGGAACGATCAATATAGGAACAATCGGTGTGGGAACATTTGACTGTGGAGCCTGCGTCTCTTTAAGAAAATGCGCTTTAAGATGCATATTGTGGAAAAACCGTTGCAGGTCCATATCTAGAGTAAAAGTGTCCAGGTTCCCAGTCGGACTAAAGGATAAACCTTTCATTAGTAAGTTCAACTGGGCCGGACTTAAATTCTTCGATGACAGGTTAAGTATTAAGTTTTGTGTCCTACCTGAGATTGCGTCTTCCTCGGTGTGTCTATTTCACCTATGGTGGCTCCTGGCTCTCCTAGTATTGGCTTTTTTCTGCTTCGGTGCTGGCCTAAAAAAGAAGGCTGTGATCCACCTGAGAGATCGCTGCCGGAGCCGGATGACGCTGAGCTGGTTCTACAATTTCTTGCACGCGAGGACGGAATCGCGGTTCCTGAAGGGTCTTGCCATCTGTATATTCAGCCCAATGTGTAGTCCTCTAAATCCCTGAGGTACTTTGATCGTTTTGTCATTTCTATTTTGGTGCATAAATCATTGCATTGTTTCTCCACCTTTTCCTGGAGTGATGTCAGTCCCTCTAACTTCAAGCAATCACGTAGCTGTTCTTTTGTCGCTGTGATGTTGGCGTTGCATTCATTTATCGCTACTGATAGATGTTTGATCGTAAGTACTATCAGGTCTAGTGAGCATTTGTTAAGAATGCTGGCAAAGCGTGCGCAATAATCAGCATTTTTGCAAAAAAGTGTGGGTCTAAGATTGACCCGAAGTCCTCGTGGTATCCTCTGTGTGCTGTAGCATTCCGCCAAAGTTGCTGCGTGTAGTTCCAAAGACACGAGATGTCTGGCTTCCTTAACCAAATTTCTACTCCTCAATTCGCTTGGAGGAATCTTTAGAAATTCGGACGGGGCAGTGATTGCACACGCTTTGCCAGAATTCTTAACAAATACTCACTAGACCTGATAGTACTTACGATCGAACATCTATCAGTAGCGATAAATGAATGCAACGCCAACATCACAGCGACAAAAGAACAGCTACGTGATTGCTTGAAGTTAGAGGAACTGACATCACTCCAGGAAAAGGTGGAGAAACAATGCAACGATTTATGCACCAAAATAGAAATGACAAAACGATCAAAGTACCTCAGGGATTTAGAGGACTACACATTGGGCTGAATATACAGACGGCAAGACCCTTCAGGAACCGCGATCCCGTCCTCGCGTGCAAGAAATCGCAGAACCAGCTCAGCGTCATCCGGCTCCGGCAGCGATATCTCAGGTGGATCACAGCCATCTTTTTTAGGCCAACGCCGAGGCAGATAAAAGCCAATACCAGGATAGCCGGGAGCCACCATAGGCGAAGTAGATGCAATTTCAGGTAGGACACAAAACGTAATACTTGCTAGCCACAAAAAGATGTATCTTAAGACATTGGCTGCAGCCGACAACTCAGTCAATTGAGGATATCAAAAAACATACAAGGGATTGCATACTGGCAGATAAATGGGCGGCGGACAGGGAGGGACAAAAGGCTATAAAAAGATATCAGGCAAAATGGCTTTCGTTCATACTTACAGCCCTAGAAGGGGAGGACACTAGGGATCTAATATGACAAGACGTAGAGGGTAGGACAACTCAATGAATATATATACAACACGAATTTTCTAAACACGAGTGAGGACAGGCTCGAAAGTCTAGGTTCCCAACTTAGTTGGGAGAATATGTGATGCAGGCTCGGCAGTTAGGGAGGGGGGAGGGGGGAGGGGGGAGGGTCGGGATTGTTATGTTATACACCTAAGTGACATGTAATACATGATTGTACTGATCACATGACTATTTGTAATATTGTACAAGATATGTATGACAGATAATATTTGGAAAATCAATAAAAATTTATGTACAAAAAAAAACCACGTAATACTTAACCTGTCATCGAAGAATTTAAGTCCGGCCCAGATGAACTTACTAATGAAAGGTTTATCCTTTAGTCCGACTGGGAACCTGGACACTTTTACTCTAGATATGGACCTGCAACGGTTTTTCGCAATATGAGTCTTAAAGCGCATTTTTTTTATTAAGAGACGCAGGCTCCACAGTCAAATGTTCCAACACCGATTGTTCCTACATTGATCGATCCTGTTCATGATATGTTAACTTTGGGTCAGTTTGATTTGAGAATGAAAAGCAGTTTTATGCCGCCCAAATCCCACCATCCAGTGGAGACTTTCATTAATCTGGTTCAACGTGATGTGGACATTTTATTGCAACAATGTAACTCCGTAGAAATTCAGCTGTGGGAGGAGTCTTATGAAATAATTTGACGTCATTTCCTTTGTATATATATAAGGCCTAGTGGTAGGATGTATATGCACAGTCTGATGAAAGCACTTAGCTGCTAAAAACGCATCACTATGTTGTAATATGTGACTGAATACATTCGCAAGATACTTCAACAGTGCGAGTGCCGGTCTTTTCTTCACAAATAGTTTATTGGGATTCCTGCCCGCTGACACGTGCACCGCCAAACTACTTTAAGAGCAGTGCCGACCTTTTGGATATACGTAATCTGACTTTCTAATGTCCAACCCAAGAACTGGAGTAACTGGACAGTAGTACAAAGATGGTGTTTGTTAGCTGTGACCGCTCGGGCCTATCATATATATATATATAACCCCATGTCACATGAAAAGTCACAGTATCCACAAAAAGTACACAGGAACAATAAATACATTTCATATAAATCTTTATTGGAAAAATTAATAAAAACATGATTAAAAGATGGCATGAACAAGCACATATCTATGAGGAAAGCAGTAACGTCAGGGTTTTTTGTGTACGCATGTCCAGGTTGTTAACTTCCAGTCTAAAAAATTCCCTCAGTTCACAGAGCATAGCGTTTGTATGGATTGTATGTAGAACATTACTGTTACACCCTGTATAATTAATCAGCTGCATCTACTGTACAAACCACCACATTTCCTTCACGACCATTGCACTGCTTCATACTAACTGGCCTCCTTTCATATGTGAAAGCAGAAGCACTGCCATACTGATTTAGAACTGATGAGCCTATGTGAGAGAAGCCACACAGTAGGTCACTTGCTGTTGTGCGTCAAGCAGCAAATTTTCGCCTGGATATCCTCGTGCCAACTACAACTGGACAATGTAGTCAGTGACAATGGCACGAACATCGTGGCTGCGCTACATTTGGGGAATATAATACATCTCTCCTGCATAGTGAACGTCATAAAGCAGGTTGTGCAATGTCTTCTAAAAATATATTGTGGATTACAGAAGGTGCTGACCATGTCCACGAGAGAGTACAGGTCCTTCTAAAAAAATTAGCATATTGTGATAAAGTTCATTATTTTCTGTAATGTACTGATAAACATTAGACTTTCATATATTTTATATTCATTACACACAACTGAAGTAGTTCAAGCCTTTTATTGTTTTAATATTGATGATTTTGGCATACAGCTCATGAAAACCCAAATTTCCTATCTCAAAAAATTAGCATATTTCATCCGACCAATAAAAGAAAAGTGTTTTTAATACAAAAAAAGTCAACCTTCAAATAATTATGTTCAGTTATGCACTCAATACTTGGTCGGGAATCCTTTTGCAGAAATGACTGCTTCAATGCGGCGTGGCATGGAGGCAATCAGCCTGTGGCACTGTGAGGTGTTATGGAGGCCCAGGATGCTTCGATAGTGGCCTTAAGCTCATCCAGAGTGTTGGGTCTTGCGTCTCTCAACTTTCTCTTCCCAATATCCCACAGATTCTCTATGGGGTTCAGGTCAGGAGAGTTGGCAGGCCAATTGAGCACAGTAATACCATGGTCAGTAAACCATTTACCAGTGGTTTTGGCACTGTGAGCAGGTGCCAGGTCGTGCTGAAAAATGAAATCTTCATCTCCATAAAGCTTTTCAGCAGATGGAAGCATGAAGTGCTCCAAAATCCCCTGATAGCGGCTGCATTGACCCTGCCCTTGATAAAACACAGTGGACCAACACCAGCAGCTGACATGGCACCCCAGACCATCACTGACTGTGGGTACTTGACACTGGACTTCAGGCATTTTGGCATTTCCCTCTCCCCAGTCTTCCTCCAGACTCTGGCACCTTGATTTCCGAATGACATGCAACAGTCCAGTACTGCTTCTCTGTAGCCCAGGTCAGGCGCTTCTGCCGCTGTTTCTGGTTCAAAAGTGGCTTGACCTGGGGAATGCGGCACCTGTAGCCCATTTCCTGCACACGCATGTACACGGTGGCTCTGGATGTTTCTACTCCAGACTCAGTCCACTGCTTCCGCAGGTCCCCCAAGGTCTGGAATCGGTCCTTCTCCACAATCTTCCTCAGGGTCCGGTCACCTCTTCTCGTTGTGCAGCGTTTTCTGCCACACTTTTTCCTTCCCACAGACTTCCCACTGTGGTGCCTTGATACAGCACTCTGGGAACAGCCTATTCGTTCAGAAATTTCTTTCTGTGTCTTACCCTCTTTCTTGAGGGTGTCAATGATGGCCTTCTGGACAGCAGTCAGGTCGGCAGTCTTACCCATGATTGCGGTTTTGAGTAATGAACCAGGCTGGGAGTTTTTAAAAGCCTCAGGAATCTTTTGCAGGTGTTTAGAGTTAATTAGTTGATTCAGATGATTAGGTTAATAGCTCGTTTAGAGAACCTTTTCATGATATGCTAATTTTTTGAGATGGGAATTTTGGGTTTTCATGAGCTGTATGCCAAAATCATCAATATTAAAACAATAAAAGGCTTGAACTACTTCAGTTGGTGTGTAATGAATCTAAAATATATGAAAGTCTAATGTTTATCAGTACATTACAGAAAATAATGAACTTTATCACAATATGCTAATTTTTTGAGAAGGACCTGTATATGAATTTTAATCGTTATGTGGCTAAGAGCACCCACATGGACTTGCCTTAGCATCCCCTGATATAGAATATTCTAACTTGCTGGAATTCCACCTTGCATATGCTGGGCGTCTGTATGAGCACCATAAAGCGGTCAATGATTTCATCATGCACCAGAACCACTGATCAGGCGCCATGTCTTACATTGAACTCAGGTTGTAACATCCCATTAGATGCACATGACGCATACTCAGGAACTTCAAAGAGGCCAACGGATTTTGGAGCAAAAGCTCACATTGATGCAACAAGGGATGGTGGAAGAAGAACATATTGACATCTTACTGGCTGCCATGTGGCTGTTTACACTCTGGAAACAGGGATAAAAGAATCATTTGTAGAAAGGGGAGATGGTCAGTAATACACAGCATCATAGGACGGCACAGTATGGCCTGGAAATGTTCTGCATATGGGCTAGATTCCCAGCCCATCCATTGTGGTGGGTGAAGACTATTTATGGGTGGGTCTGGTAATGTGGCCAGGTTTAGGATGGGAGGACTGTACAAGCAGTGAGGCCAGTTAGAGGCAGTAGTATAATAAGGACTTTGGAGAAGATGTTCTACAGACATTAAATTAGTAAACTGTTTCCAGGACATTTCTGAAAATAACGAGTGGCCAAAACATTTAACCTTTGAATATGTTTCTGGGTTGTGAGAGAAAAGCGGAAACCCACCCAAACACAGGGAGAACATACAAACCATGCAGATGTTGTCCTTGGTCAGATTCAAACCCAGTGCTGCAAGGTAATGTATTACACCCACAGATTATCTGACCAATTTCTATCCAATCAGACCAATACTTAGTGTGTATAACAAAAGATCTGTGTGTGTAAACGGCCAGCTGACCAATGATTGGTCAGAAAATCTGTCATATAATCTGTTGGTGAAATACAGGCCTAACAGTGCTGATCAGTAAAAGGTCCCTTACATGGGACGACAGAGCAGAAGATTATCGGGAAGGAAGCGTTCCTTCTGACAATCTGCTGCTTGCTGGTGGAGGAGACCAGTGCATTTACATGCAGCGATCTCCTCCAAAGTAAGGGGAGGAGCGATCACTAATGCCATCGCTGTTCCCCATAATGACTCGTTTCTCGGCAGCACATCCTGTTTACACAGCACGATCTGCTGCCGGCAAAAAACTATTTTTGTGTATACACAAACGATCGGATTACCCAATGAACGACTGTTTCCCTCGTTCATCGGGTAATTGTAATCAGCGGTACATTTACACCGCCAGATAATCGCTAACGAGCATTCCTATGAAAGCTCATTAGCCATTATGTTTTAGATTCTCGCCCGTGTAAAGGGCCCTGAAGCCACCATGCTCAGAGGTTATCACAGTTATCTTTCTATAATGCACCAATCACCATCAAATATGTCCACATACAGTACAGACCAAAAGTTTGGACACACCTTCTCATTCAAAGAGTTTTCTTTATTTTCATGACGATTAAAATTGTAGATTCACACTGAAGGCATCAAAACTATGAATTAACACATGTGGAATTATATACATAACAAAAAAGTGTGAAACAACTGAAAATATGTCATATTCTAGGTTCTTTAAAGTAGCCCCCTTTTGCTTTGATTACTGCTTTGCACACTCTTGGCATTCTCTTGATGAGCTTCAAGATGTAGTCACCTGAAATGGTCTTCACTTCACAGGTGTGCCCTGTCAGGTGTAATAAGTGGGATTTCTTACCTTATAAATGGGGTTCAGACCATCAGTTGCGTTGTGGAGAAGTCAGGTGGATACACAGCTGATAGTCCTACTGAATAGACTGTTAGAATTTGTATTATGGCAAGAAAAAAGCAGCTAAGTAAAGAAAAACGAGTGGCCATCATTACTTTAAGAAATGAAGGTCAGTCAGTCCGAAAAATTGGGAAAACTTTGAAAGTGTCCCCAAGTGCAGTCACAAAAACCATCAAGCGCTACAAAGAAACTGGCTCACATGCGGACCGCCCCAGGGAAGGAAGACCAAGAGTCACCTCTGCTGCGGAGGATAAGTTCATCCGAGTCACCAGCCTCAGAAATCGCAGGTTAACAGCAGCTCAGATTAGAGACCAGGTCAATGCCACACAGAGTTCTAGCAGCAGACACATCTCTAGAACAACTGTTAAGAGGAGACTGTGTGAATCAGGCCTTCATGGTAGAAGATCTGCTAGGAAACCACTGCTAAGGACAGGCAACAAGCAGAAGAGACTTGTTTGGGCTAAAGAACACAAGGAATGGACATTAGACCAGTTGAAATCTGTGCTTTGGTCTGATGAGTCCAAATTTGAGATCTTTGGTTCCAACCACCGTGTCTTTGTGCGACGCAGAAAAGGTGAACGGATGGACTCTACATGCCTGGTTCCCACCGTGAAGCATGGAGGAGGAGGTGTGATGGTGTGGGGGTGCTTTGCTGGTGACACTGTTGGGGATTTATTCAAAATTGAAGGCATACTGAACCAGCATAGCTACCACAGCATCTTGCAGCGGCATGCTATTCCATCCGGTTTGCGTTTAGTTGGACCATCATTTATTTTTCAACAGGACAATGACCCCAAACACACCTCCAGGCTGTGTAAGGGCTATTTGACCATGAAGGAGAGTGATGGGGTGCTGCGCCAGATGACCTGGCCTCCACAGTCACCGGACCTGAACCCAATCGAGATGGTTTGGGGTGAGCTGGACCGCAGAGTGAATGCAAAAGGGCCAACAAGTGCTAAGCATCTCTGGGAACTCATTCAAGACTGTTGGAAGACCATTTCAGGTGATTACCTCTTGAAGCTCATCAAGAGAATGCCAAGAGTGTGCAAAGCAGTAATCAAAGCAAAAGGTGGCTACTTTGAAGAACCTAGAATATGACATATTTTCAGTTGTTTCACACTTTTTTGTTATGTATATAATTCCACATGTGTTAATTCATAGTTTTGATGCCTTCAGTGTGAATCTACAATTTTCATAGTCATGAAAATAAAGAAAACTCTTCGAATGAGGTGTGTTCAAACATTTGGTCTGTACTGTATGTTATATAAAAGTCTCCATGGAACGTCCTTCCCCTTACACTATGTCACTGTGGATTGTCCTGCAGTGTAGGTGGAGGTATGAATACAGTAAGAAGAATCAAGGTCCATGGGGACAATTCATATTCACTTCTCTGACAGTAAACAGACCTGTGAACTGTCTGTGAATAACCTGATGAGATTGAAGTCATACTGCGCTCTTATAACATTTCCCCAGTTCCAAACAAGAATATGGTTCTGTGATGACTGCCAAATCCGATTTTATTTTAAACCATTATTCTTATACAAATCATCAAAATGGTGTTACCTTGTGTGACTTCTCTGATGTAGAACAAGATTGTATTTATTTCTAAAGCATTTCCCACATTCTAAACATGAATACGGCTTCTCTCCTGTGTGAATTCTCTCATGTTTAGAAAGATGTGTTTTAGTTTTAAAGGACTTACCACATTCTGAACAGGAATATGGCTTCTCTCCCGTGTGAATTCTATCATGTTTTAAAAGATCTGATTTAGTTGCAAAACATTTCCCACAATCGGAACATGAATACGGCTTCTTTCCTTTGTGAATTCCCTCATGTGTAGTAAGATATGATTTCGTTGTAAAACATTTCCCACAAACTGAACATGGATACGGCTTCTCTCCTGTGTGACTTCTCTCATGTTTAACAAGATATGACTTCTTTGTAAAACATTTCCCACAAACTAAACATGAATATGGCTTCTCTCCTGTGTGAATTCTTTCATGCAAACCAAGATTTGATTTACATGTAAAGCATTTCCCACATTCTGTACATGAGTATGGCTTCTCTCCTGTGTGAATTCTCTCGTGTTTTAAAAGTTCAGATTTATATATAAAGCATTTCCCACAATGTGAACATGAATATGGCTTCTCTCTAGTGTGAATTTTCTCATGTGTAACAAGACATGATTTCTTTGGAAAACATTTTCCACAATCTGAACATGAATATGGCATCTCTCCTGTGTGAATTCTCTCATGTATAAAAAGATTTGATTTCTTTATAAAACCTTTACCACATTCTGGACATGAATAAGGCTTTTCTCCTGTGTGAACTCTCTCATGATATTGGAGTTTGGATTTTTCTTTAAAACATTTCCCACATTTTGAACATGAATATGGCTTCTCTCCTGTGTGACTTTTCTCATGTTTAACAAGATACACTTTCTTTGTAAAACATTTTCCACACTCTGAACATGAATACGGCTTCTCTCCTGTGTGAATTCTCTTATGTTTCACAAGATTTGATGCATTTGCAAAACATTTCCCACATTCTGAACAGACATGCGGTTTCACTCCAGTGTGAATTCTGTGATGTACAACAAGTTGTGGTTTGCTTCTAAAGCATTTCCCGCATTCTGAACATGGATATGGCTTCTCTCCTGTGTGAACTCGCTCATGATTGAAAAGATCTGATTTATTTATAAACAATTTCCCACATTCTGAACATGAATATGGCTTCTCTCCTGTGTGATATCTTCTGTGTAAAGAAAGACTTGAGCTATATTTAAACTGTTTCCCACATTCCCCACATTGAAACCTTTTATCCCCTTTCTGCTCGCTACTTGTGGTAGCAATCTGTGATAGGTCAGGAGAAGGTTCCTCTTGATTAGGTGGATTATATGATAGATCTGTAACGAGAAGGAATGGATATGCAATCAGAGCAATGTCTCCTGATGACCTGATCTTCTTTATAAATTTAGTGATCGCAGGATGTTTCACTCAGACTCTTTATTGGGATATTTCGTTAAGAATAAAAGTGGATTTTGTGATGTGTTGTTCAAACACCAAAATAGATACATTTATAACGTTCCAACAAGGCCAGGTTCACATGTCCAAAGTACGGATTTATTATCTTGCACATGTCCCAGCCACAACTTGTGTTTAACTGACTCGAACTCAGCATCAAAGGGATCTAAAATACTGTGAGCTCATATCAGTTAAAGGGGTTGTCCAAGTGTTTAATGCTGATGACCTATGCTCAGGATGGTTTCATCAGTATTACACACTCAGAGAAACCATTTAATCCAACTGTTGGGCAGAGACACGTGCATAGTATGGGTGGATAATACGTCCATCATATGGTCATGTGAATTTGGCCTTGGACTGGAACCACACGTGCAATTTTAGATATAGTTTGAATCCAGCAGGAATGTGAGGAACACCTGCTTCCTCTGCTCTGTATGTGCCCCAGAATCCGCAGCAGAAATTCAAGGCTGAATCTTGGACTTCTGCTGTGTTTCTGAAGTTTGTATATCATGGATCGGCCTTGATTTAGTCTTAGTCAAGAAGGAGTATGTCATTTTTTTTGCTACACAGTGAAAGAAACCATATGCAGAAATATAAGGTGGGTTTCGCTTTGAAAACAATGGATGATGGATTCTGTGTGGATTACGGTGCGGAGTATAAGCCAAAATCAGGGCACAATGAGGTAGCCTGAACATAATCGTCTATATTTCTGCATAAATTTTACCTAAAACCGCATCAGATTTTCAGTCCTAACAACAGATAAAGAACCAAATCAAACAAATGAGTCCAAAATAATAGACTTGGTGAATTCTTTCCGAGTACATCTGCCGTGTGAATACAAAGCTCTGCTGGTTAGGAAACACATGCAAGGCTAAATTATAAGTCATGAGAAAAAAGATGCAGCGCCGGCTGGAGAAACCAAAGCGGTGAGGCTGAGAGGCTCATTACTATTCCCCTGTGAGGACTATTGACTGAGCGCACGTGCAGTCAGAGAGGCAGGAGCTATGTAGAGCGTCGCTAGTAGCCGGGACACTGACTTACCTGGAGTAATGTGCGTACATAGGGCAGAGCGCCTGCGTGATGTGGTGAGTGACTTGTCTGGTTTACAGTTACAGGATGGAGGACACCAAGCATCATATAAAGGGGAGGGAGACATGCTAGACAGATGAAATGGATGGGCAAATCAAATATATCAATGGACCATGTGAATCTGATCTGGTCCAAAGGGAATGTGAATTAGAGCTAATCTGTACACAAGGGCTTGTGCAGGAAACAAAACGAGGACAACAATCCAGAAAGGAGTATAAAGAACATTATGACAGCACTCACTAGAGAACAGCAGGACCGGGGAGCAGCGAGTGTGGAGCTCCTGGTGCTGGCTGTTCTCACCGCTCCCTGGTGATGGGGATCAGAGCTGAGGTCTGATGAGGATTGGGGTCTGATCTGAGGTCTGATGAGAAGTGGGGGACTGATCTGAGGGTCTGATGAAAAATATTTTTTCTTCCTCTAAATCCTAGGTTCATCTTATAGAGTGATAAATATGTTACTTATTAATAAAGCTCAGAAGCCAATCACATCTTGTTCTCCAGACTCTTGTCAGATGATGGTTGTAGACATTGTAACTCAAAACATAATATTTCACGTTTCTGGAAAATCTGGAAGTGATTTGGCACAGATTTTTGTACTAAAACAGAGGTAAATTTTCCTGATGGATGACCTCTGACCCTGACGACCACTTCCTTTCCAAGTGTGGGCCCTGTTATACCACCTACATACCGCTCGGGTTCAATCCACCTGATCTGAAAAGTCTCCACACAGGATAGTAGATCCTTCTGATCCCAAAATTTCTACCCTCTCGCAGTCTGTTGTTTTTCCCACTCATCAGGTTAATCACATAAACTTCTCATTGTTTCAGGCATTACATTTAAAATTTTATTTTTTAACAGTTGAACCTTTTTTGTGCCAGGACGGGATTATAGAGTGAAAGTTATGTCCTACGTAATACCCGGCATCTGATAAGACCAAGCTGAGGATAACACACATCACTCCCAATTCCCTTCCTCCATTCATGATTCCATACCTGTGGTTACATGGACTGGGATGTCCTCCTCCACCTCACTCTTACACGGGGGATCGCCCATCATCCGCTCTTCTCCATCCTCCACTTTAATATCAGTCACATCTTCCCCCTGATTTGTCATCTGTAAAAATTCAGGACAATACAGCAGACAGGTGGGAAATCTAACAGATCCACATAAGAGACCCCCACAATCTATGACCCCTCTATGACTGCAGGACCCCCCTATATAGAGGTGTATAGGGCTCAGCTCCATCTACCTGATGGTTCTCTGGGAGCTTCTCCTCTGGACAGTCCTGGGAATACAGAGGACAAGGACATCTCTCGGGGGGATTTCTCCTGCTGGAGTCAGTATCTACAGGAGATAACACAGTGACTATATTATATACACTTATTACCAAAAAGATCCGCTCTGAGAAGGAGATGTTGGGAAGAAGCTTTCTATGTGTGACTGTAACGATGAGAAATGTAAGTGACTCCAATATTGGAGGAAAAAGGATAAATAGAAAGGAGGCTCTAGGACCCTGGGTGGCGCCTCTTCCCTGGATACAAGATGAGATACGGCCTCTAGCCTGGACACAAGATGAGATACGGCCTCTAGCCTGGACACAAGATGAGATACGGCCTCTAGCCTGGACACAAGATGAGATACGGCCTCTAGCCTGGATACAAGATGAGATACGGCCTCTAGCCTGGACACAAGATGAGATACGGCCTCTAGTCTGGATACAAGATGAAATACAGCCTCTAGCCTGGACACAAGATGAGATACGGCCTCTAGCCTGGACACAAGATGAGATACAGCCTCTGGCCTGGATACAAGAGGAGATACGCGGCCTCTTCCCTGGATACAAGATGAGATACGGTTGGGCACAGAGGCATACAGGTTTTGTATCCTGATCATTAGGGTCCATTCACTCGTCCGTAACTTGGGTCCAGATCTGTTCCGCAATTTTGAGGAACAGGTGCGGACCCATTCATTGTCAATGGGGCCGGAACGGATGTGGACTACCTCCATATTTCCAGATCCGCACTTCCGGATCCTCAATTCCGTTCCTGAAAAAAAATGGAACATGTCCTAGTAAAGAAAAAAGGCATTTTCTATTATAGTGCCGGCGATGTGCGGTCTGCGAAATGTGAAAAGCACATTGCCGGTGTCTGTGTTTTGCGGATCTGCAATTTGCGAAACGCAAAACACTTATGGACGTGTGAATGGACCTTAATTCTGCTAAAAAATGCCAGCTGTCAGCCCTGCCATGAGAGGAGCCCATGTAGCGGCAGGATGTCCTGCACATATCACTGAGCTGTTAGTGTCCTTGTATCACTACTATGGGTCACGACTGTCATATGTGATGGCTTCCCCGATGATCAGACCGCAGTGGGGGCAGTGTGTCACTCCACAGTACAAGCAGGATTGAAGTGCTCACCATGAGGCCTCCAAACTCCAACCCAACCGTCCTCAGATCCCAAACAGAACCTGGATTAATCACTAAAAGAGAGGTCCAGCCCGTAGCAGTCCGGGTTTCTTGTTCACGACACCACTGAAGGTGACGGTGACTGGCTGTCAATGGTAGGACATGGAATGGACGCAGCGACACCAAATTTCCTACTGCTAAATATCTAGAAATGGCCCTGGTAGAGACAGAGGGTGTAATGAAGAGGCCACCTGTGTCTGGATGGTGGACAACTAAACTGTGGAAGCTGCTCAAGCTTGTTGGTAGATCAAACGATCCTCTCTATAGTTGTCTGTCTGGGCCGACCGGAGCCTGGTCGTTATGTGTGCGCCCTCCGGAAACCACTGCTCTCAACACTTCCTAACAACGGGGTCAGGACGGCCTAGATGGCAAAACAACCATCCACCTTCCTCCAATGATGGATCCCCTCTAAAAGTCTGTCGACTGGGCAAATTGTCTTTGAGAGCATTGTAGAGGCATGTACACTACCCAAAAGTAGCCTCTGCAAGCTTTTTTAACAGAGTACATACATATGGGTCCGCGCTAAACTGGAATAGGGAGTTTTTTCCCAAACAGGAAGTCTTCACAGAGATTTCGCAGCTTCACAGATGCATCTCCGGTATATGGTCTCGATATCAACCAGCAAAGCGACTTCCTTCAAGAGGAACAGATCATAGTGCAATACCCGAATCTTCTTTAAAAGGTATAATTTATTGTACTTACAATAAGACAACTTGCATATAGCGTGTAAACATGCCCGACCCGGGTTTCGCCTTCGCTTCGTCTGGGGCGTCACAATCAAATCCACCCGAACTCTGATTTGAATAATCACTGATCACATGAGCTTAAGATAACATGTCATTTCCGGTTTTTCTGAATACAAATGAATAAAATCACAAAATGTTCTCGTATATAAAAATTGAATGAAATAAAAAAGCCCACGGCATATATTCAAAACTTACAGCGATAAATGTCGAGGTCACTCCGTCACTGGCACAACCCACACTGGCATCGCATAGCATAGCATATATACACACACTAAAGCGACAGCATGATCGGGACTCCGCCAGAGTGTATACAGATGTTCCGGCGATGGGCAGTACAATGCCTCGCCCTCTCTCATGTGTTTTATTAGGCATATTAATAATAATCAGTGCAATATTAAGTTCACTGAAGATATTAGCAAGGTCAAGGTTAACTTCCTGGACCTGGAAATATCGATAATAAACCGGTGTATAACAACCAAAACTTTTTTTAACCGCTTGCCGCACACCTAACGCCGAAAGGCGTCATTGCTGCGGCGCTCTCAGGCTACACTAACGCCGACTGGCGTCATCTCGCGTGAGCCGAGATTTCCTGTGAACGCGCGCTCACAGGATCGGAAGGTAAGCGAGTGGATCTCCAGCCTGCCAGCGGCGATCGCCCGCTGGCAGGCTGGAGATCCGAATTTTTTAACCCCTAACAGGTATATTAGACGCTGTTTTGATAACAGCGTCTAATATACCTTCTACCTGGTCCTCAGGTGGTCCCTTTTGCTTGGATCGACCACCAGAGGACACAGGCAGCTCAGTAATAAGTAGCACCAAACACCACTACACTACAACCCCCCCCCCCTGTCACTTATTAACCCCTGATCACCCCATACCGAATCCCTGATCACCCCCCTGTCATTGATCACCCCCCTGTAAGGCTCCATTCAGACGGCCATATGTTTTTTACGGATCCACAGATACAGGGATAGGATCCGCAAAACACATACGGACGTCTGAATGGAGCCTTACAGGGGGGTGATCACCCATATAGATTCCCTGATCACCCCCCCTGTCATTAATCACCCCCTGGTAAGGCTCCATTCAGACGTCCGTATGTGTTTTGCGGATCCGATCCCTGTATCCGTGGATCCGTAAAAAACATATGGCCGTCTGAATGGAGCAGGGGGGTGATCAGGGAGTCTATATGGGGTGATCACCCCCCTGTAAGGCTCCATTCAGACGTCTGTATGATTTTTACGGATCCACGGATCCATGGATCGGATCCGCAAAACACATATGGACGTCTGAATGGAGCCTTACAGGGGGGTGATCAATGACAAGGGGGGTGATCAGAGAGTGTATAAAAAATAAAAAATTCTATGAACTCGCCATGCCCCTCATTGAATACCTTGGGGTGTCTTCTTTCCAAAATGGGGTCACATGTGGGGTATTTATACTGCCCTGGCATTTTAGGGGCCCTAAAGCGTGAGAAAAAGTCTGGGATCCAAATGTCTAAAAATGCCCTCCTAAAAGGAATGTGGGCCCTTTGCCCACCTAGGCTGCAAAAAAGTGTCACACATGTGGTATCGCCGTACTCAGGAGAAGCTGGGGAATGTGTTTTGGGGTGTCATTTTACATATACCCATGCTGGGAGAGAAAAATATCTCGGCAACTTTTCCCATTTTTTTTATACAAAGTTGGCATTTGACCGAGATATTTCTCTCACCCAGCATGGGTATATGTAAAATGACACCCCAAAACACATTCCCCAACTTCTCCTGAGTACGGCGATACCACATGTGTCACACTTTTTTGCAGCCTAGGTGGGCAAAGGGGCACATATTCCAAAGTGCACCTTTAGGATTTCACAGGTCATTTTTTACACATTTTGATTTCAAACTACTTCTCACACATTTGGGCCCCTAAATTGCCAGGGCAATATAACTACCCCACAAGTGACCCCATTTTGAAAAGAAGACACCCCAAGGTATTTCATGATGGGCATAGTGAGTTCATGGAAGTTTTTATTTTTTGTCACAAGTTAGTGGAATATGAGACTTTGTAAGGAAAAAAAAATAAATCATCATTTTCCGCTAACTTGTGACAAAAAATAAAAAGTTTTATGAACTCACTATGCCCATCAGCGAATACCTTAGGGTGTCTACTTTCCGAAATGGGGTCATTTGTGGGGTTTTTCTACTGTCTGGGCATTGTAGAACCTCAGGAAACATGACAGGTGCTTAGAAAGTCAGAGCTGCTTCAAAATGCGGAAATTCACATTTTTGTACCATAATTTGTAAACGCTATAACTTTTACCCAAACGATTTTTTTTTTTTACCCAAACATTTTTTTTTATCAAAGACATGTAGAACAATAAATTTAGAGAAAAATTTATATATGGATGTCATTTTTAAAAAAAAAATTTACAACTGAAAGTGAAAAATGTAATTTTTTTGCAAGAATTTAGTTAAATTTCCATTAATAACAAAAAAAGTAAAAATGTCAGCAGCAATTAAATACCACCAAATGAAAGCTCTATTAGTGAGAAGAAAAGGAGGTAAAATTCATTTGGGTGGTAAGTTGCATGACCGAGCAATAAACCGCGAAAGTTGTGGAGTGCCGATTTGTAAAAAAAGGGCCTGGTCACTAGGGGGGTATAAACCTGTGGTCCTTAAGTGGTTAAACCCACGGATAGGAACGGGTATATTGACCAACCAGCTGTCGCTATAGCCCATGGTTACAGAAGGTCCCTAGGGGTCAGATCCAGCGCATAAAAAGGAATTGTTCCCGTCAGGAAGATTATGAGGTACAGAGTACTATCATTCTAAATAGGTTCAGAGAAAAGGGGTATAATGAGGAGTCACTAGAAGAACAGAGAAGGGCAGTTGGCGAGAACAATACTGCTAAAAATGATAGTAGAAACAAAAATACTGACAAATACAAATGGGCGTTTAAAACGCCGTATTCAGCCTCATGTCCCCGGATGAAACAAATAATCCAGAGAAATTGGAGAATCCTGAAAAACGATGCGGTCATTGACCCAATGATCCCAGATAAACCACCGTTTATCTTCAGAAGGGCCCCCACTGTGGGCCTTAAAATAGTACAGGGGTGTTTGAGGAAAAAGACTAAGGCCACCACCAAGAATAATTCTGTTCCGGCTGCAAAAAAAGATCGATGGCAGATAAGAAATGCAGGACACAAAATGTCATATTTTCATGTTCCAGCCAAAAAGAGATGAAAGTGAGAGGACACCTATCTTGTGAGTCCGCAGGGGTAATCTATGTGTTGGCGTGCCCCTGCAGGTTACAATATGTGGGCAGAACCCTGAGGAAACTCAAAATTAGAATCAGCGAACATATTGGAAACATAAGAAGAGGTCTTGAAACTCATAGGATCCGCAAAACACATACGGAAATGACATGTTATCTTAAGCTCATGTGATCAGCGATTATTCAAATCAGAGTTCGGGTGGATTTGATTGTGACGCCCCAGACGAAGCGAAGGCGAAACCCGGGTCGGGCATGTTTACACGCTATATGCAAGTTGTCTTATTGTAAGTACAATAAATTATACCTTTTAAAGAAGATTCGGGTATTGCACTATGATCTGTTCCTCCTGAAGGAAGTCGCTTTGCTGGTTGATATCGAGACCATATACCGGCGATGCATCTGTGAAGCTGCGAAATCTCTGTGAAGACTGCCTGTTTGGGAAAAAACTCCCTATTCCAGTTTAACGTGGACCCATATGTACAGTACAGACCAAAAGTTTGGACACACCTTCTCATTCAAAGAGTTTTCTTTATTTTCATGATTATGACAATTGTAGCTTCACACTGAAGGCATCAAAACTATGAATTAACACATGTGGAATTATATACATAACAAAAAAGTGTGAAACAACTGAAAATATGTCATATTCTAGGTTCTTCAAAGTAGCCACCTTTTGCTTGGATTACTGCTTTGCACACTCTTGGCATTCTCTTGATGAGCTTCAAGAGGTAGTCACCTGAAATGGTCTTCACTTCACAGGTGTGCCCTGTCAGGTTTAATAAGTGGGATTTCTTGCCTTATAAATGGGGTTGGGACCATCAGTTGCGTTGTGGAGAAGTCAGGTGGACACACAGCTGATAGTCCTACTGAATAGACTGTTAGAATTTGTATTATGGCAAGAAAAAAGCAGCTAAGTAAAAGAAAACGAGTGGCCATCATTACTTTAAGAAATGAAGGTCAGTCAGTCCGGAAAATTGGGAAAACTTTGAAAGTGTCCCCAAGTGCAGTCACAAAAACCATCAAGTGCTACAAAGAAACTGGCTCACATGCGGACCGCCCCAGGAAAGGAAGACCAAGAGTCACCTCTGCTGTGGAGGAGAAGTTCATCCGAGTCACCAGCCTCAGAAATCGCAGGATAACAGCAGCTCAGATTAGAGACCAGGTCAATGCCACCCAGAGTTCTAGCAGCAGACACATCTCTAGAACAACTGTTAAGAGGAGACTGTGTGAATCAGGCCTTCATGGTAGAATATCTGCTAGGAAACCACTGCTAAGGACAGGCAACAAGCAGAAGAGACTTGTTTGGGCTAAAGAACACAATGAATGGACATTAGACCAGTGGAAATCTGTGCTTTGGTCTGATGAGTCCAAATTTGAGATCTTTGGTTCCAACCACCGTGTCTTTGTGCGACGCAGAAAAGGTGAACGGATGGACTCTACATGCCTGGTTCCCACCGTGAAGCATGGAGGAGGAGGTGTGATGGTGTGGGGGGGGCTTTGCTGGTGACACTGTTGGGGATTTATTAAAAATTGAAGGCATACTGAACCAGCATGGCTACCACAGCATCTTGCAGCGGCATGCTATTCCATCCGGTTTGCGTTTAGTTGGACCATCATTTATTTTTCAACAGGACAATGACCCCAAACACACCTCCAGTCTGTGTAAGGGCTATTTGACCATGGAGGTGAGTGATGGGGTGCTGCGTCAGATGACCTGGCCTCCACAGTCACCGGACCTGAACCCAATCGAGATGGTTTGGGGTGAGCTGGACCACAGATTGAAGGCAAAAGGGCCAACAAGTGCTAAGCATCTCTGGGAACTCCTTCAAGACTGTTGGAAGACCATTTCAGGTGACTACCTCTTGAAGCTCATCAAGAGAATGCCAAGAGTGTGCAAAGCAGTAATCAAAGCAAAAGGCGGCTACTTTGAAGAACCTAGAATATGACATATTTTCAGCTGTTTCACACTTTTTTGTTATGTATATAATTCCACATGTGATAATTCATAGTTTTGATGCCTTCAGTGTGAATCTACAATTGTCATAGTCATGAAAATAAAGAAAACTCTTTGAATGAGAAGGTGCGTCCAAACTTTTGGTCTGTACTGTATGTACTCTTTTGATTTTACTGGAGAAGGGACTCACTACAAATTTTGGGTCTGCTGCTCATTTTATATTCCTGGGATCACACAGAAGTTTTATTTGTGTCCTTAAGCTTTTTTAACAGGACTTTTATGTCCTCTTGTGGCAAGATCCAGTGACTAATCAGACCACAGCTGTGATCAGTTACATGTCTGCCCGACAGAACTGTGGGACGAGTTTTTTGTCAATGAGTGTTTATGTGATGATCAGATGATATTTGAATCTATGTGACCCTTAGACCTCTATAATCAGGAAGATCTTCTCTTACCCCGTTCCTACATTACATGTCATTACACACGTGTACACACTGCACATGACCGGACTGAGGCTCTAACACGGCCTCTTCTCACCTCGTCTCTTCTCACCTGGTGATGTCAGAGGCCGGGGAGCCTCCATCATGGCCTCCTTGTACAGTTCCTTGTGTCCTTCTATATACTCCCACTCCTCCATGGAGAAATAGACCGCCACATCCTGACACCTTAGAGGAACCTGACAACACAATGACACCGTCATCACCCAGACCCCTCCAGTGCTGTTACTGGAGAATTTCCCAGCATTCCCAGCAGTGTCACCTCTCCAGTCAGCAGCTCCATCATCTTGTGGGTGAGTTCTAGGATCTTCTGCTCATGTATCAGGGGGGGAGGCTCTGTGATGGGGGTCCTGCTCCACCCTCCTGACTCATGGATGATGGGAGTCCTTCCCGGTGTCTTCTTTACTATGGTGTAATCCTGTGGATGGAGAGAGACACTTAGGGAAAGAAATTCCTTCCTGACTCCAGATCTACACTCAGAATCCCTCCCTGGATCATGGCCCCATCTCCAGTAATCTAGACGTTAGAAGCTGGAATATTGTTACCCTCCAGGCTTCTTCTGGACTCTTCTAGAGAATCCCCCATGACCCCTTCCTCTGGCAGAGAGCTCCATAGTCTCACTGCTCTTACAGTAAAGACTCCTCTTTTATATTGGTGGAGAAACCTTCTTTCCTCTATAGATGTAGTGGAGGCCTCCTTGTTATAGTCCAGTATCATCTAGATGTCAGACTAGTGGTAGAAATCCTCCCTCCAGGCCACACTCCGGCCATCTCCTCCTCTGCTCCTGGGTACAACGTGCCTACTTACCTTCTCATGGCTCCTACAACATGACTATTGGTGTCCATGATCCATCACTGACCATACTGGTGGCTGATATTCAGGTTCTCCATCACTTGGAAGGTCTGGAGGCCGTTCTCCAGGACCCTGGACTCTTCCTATCACTTCCTATGATGGATTCTCCTTCTCGATGTCTGACTTGTTACAGAACACAATAAAGAGGAGAGAAATCTAGAAAAGTTTACCTCTCCGCTCAGCAGGCAGATGATCTCCAAGGTGAGGTCTAATATTCTTCTGCTGATCTCCTTCCTGTCCATCCTTGGTGGTCATTCAGGAGAAGAGGAGAGACCTGGAGGAGCTGGAGGCTTCTAGTACTGCAGGCGCCTTTATGAGGAGAGGAGAGGGTGGAAATTCTCCAGGGACAAGAGCATTAGTGAGATCCAGAACCGCACTTACTGCTCCTGGAGAGACCCCGCTTCTCAGAGCCCCCAGCACCGGGGATAAAGGGGGATTCTGGAGAAATGGCTGATACCAGAGAGAAGAAGAGGCTCCAGACACCACAGCAGTGACTACCGACCAGGACCTGCTCTGTATTTGCTGCACTGCAAGAGCTGAAGGACCTGGGATGATGTCACTGTCATGTGATCAGTGCAGGGGGCGGAGCTCAGCAGTGGAGAGAAATGGTAGAGAAGGACCTGGGATGACATCACTGTCATGTGATCAGGAGGGGTGGAGGTCGGCAGCAGTCATGTGGCGATGAAAGACCTGTGATGATGTCACTGTCATGTGATATGAGGGGGCGGAGCTTTTAGTGATTGAAGATCCAGTTCCCTTAGTTGATTACTTCTCCGGCTGCGCAGTGATGAGAGCGGATCTTCTCTATTACTCAGGATTTCAGCTCTTTGGACCAGTCACAGTGTTATCACAAGGATCAGATATTATTGTCCATCTAGTGGCAGATCCAGAGCCTGGTCTCGGGAGGGGCACTTCCAGATTATTTTCTGTCGGCCGCCACAAGACTACACAGTATAGCGGTATACTGTATATTGTGGGGCACAGTGTAGAGGTATACTGTATATTGTGGGGCACAGTGTAGAGGTATACTGTGTGGCACAGTGTAGCGGTATACTGTATATTGTGTGGCACAGTGAAGAGGTATACTGTATATTGTGTGGCACAGTGTAGCGGTATACTGTATATTGTGGGGCACAGTGTAGAGGTATACTGTATATTGTGGGGCACAGTGTAGAGGTATACTGTATATTGTGGGGCACAGTGTAGAGGTATACTGTATATTGTGTGGCACAGTGTAGAGGTATACTGTATATTGTGTGGCACGGTGTAGAGGTATACTGTATATTGTGGGGCACGGTGTAGAGGTATACTGTATATTGTGGGGCACGGTGTAGAGGTATACTGTATATTGTGGGGCACGGTGTAGGGGTATACTGTATATTGTGGGGCACAGTGTAGAGGTATACTGTATATTGTGGGGCACAGTGTAGAGGTATACTGTATATTGTGTGGCACAGTGTAGAGGTATACTGTATATTGTGTGGCACAGTGTAGAGGTATACTGTATATTGTGTGGCACAGTGTAGAGGTATACTGTATATTGTGTGGCACGGTGTATGCTATATGTGTATTACATAAACATTCTCCACATGAAAACTTACAGTTACTTGGCCCTTGGGGGTCTCGGACGCCACTTCCACACTTTGGCCGGGGGCTCGGCGGAGCTGATGTTGTGTTTTATCCTAATGAGAAAGATTTAATAATAAGGATTTGTAGAAGGGGCAGAGGGATAGCAGAGCAGGGAGAGGCTGGTGCTGCTACTAGGGGGTCATACCATGGGTGAGTAATAAAGCCCACCATAATGCCCCCCCAGTAGTAACAATTCTCCTTATAATGTGACAGTAGAAAATACCCCCTTTTTATGCCCCCAGTTGAGCTAATGTCCCCCATAATGTGCCCCCATAATGTACCAGTATAAAATGCCCCATATATAGTGCACCAGTAGATGCCCTCAGTGTCCCCCATAATTTGCAAGTATAAAATACCCCTTCTTAGTGCCCCCCGTAGATGACCCCATAGTACCCCTCTCCCACCTTCCCCATAGTACCCACCATATTGTGTCCTAGTATAAAATGCTACTGTAAAGAGCCCCCATATAAAATACCCCTTCTTTGTGGCCTCAGTAGATGCCCCTATAGTGACCCCAATAATGTGCCAGTAACAAGACCCCCTCCTAATGTGCCAGTAACAAGACCCCCTCCTAATGTGCCAGTAACAAAAGGCCCCTCTAATGTGCCAGTAACAAGAGGCCCCCTATCGTGCCAGTAACAAGGGCCCCCCCTCATGTGCCAGTAACAAGAGCCCCCCTCATGTGCCAGTAACAAAAGCCCCCCTAATGTGCCAGTAACAAGAGCCCCCCCCCCTCATGTGCCAGTAACAAGAGCCCCCCTCATGTGCCAGTAACGAGAGCCCCCCCTCATGTGCCAGTAACAAGAGCCCCTCATCATGTGCCAGTAACAAGAGCCCCCCCCTCATGTGCCAGTAAAAAGACCCCCCCTCATGTGCCAGTAACAAGAGCCCCCCTCATGTGCCAGTAACAAAAGCCCCCCTAATGTGCCAGTAACAAGAGCCCCCCCTAACGTGCCAATAACAAGAGTCCCCCCTAACGTGCTAGTAACAAGAGCCCCCCTAACGTGCCAGTAACAAGAGCCCCCCTCATGTGCCAGTAACAAGAGCCTCCCTAATGTGCCAGTAACAAGAGCCCCCCCAATGTGCCAGTAACAAGAGCCCCCCCCAATGTGCCAGTCACAAGAGCCCCCCCTCATGTGCCAGTAACAAGAGCCCCACCTAATGTGCCAGTAACAAGAGCCCCTCCTAATGTGCCAGTAATAAGAGCCCCCCCTTATGTGCCAGTAACAAGAGCCTCCCTAATGTGCCAGTAACAAGAGCCCCCCCTAATGTGCCAGCAACAAGAGCCCCCCCAATGTGCCACTAACAAGAGCCCCCCCATGTGCCAGTAACAAGAGGCTTCCCTAATGTGCCAGTAACAAGAGGCCCCCCTAATATGCCAGTAACAAGAGCCCCCATCATGTGCCAGTAACAAGAGCCCCCCCTCATGTGCCAGTAACAAGAGCCCCCATCATGTGCCAGTAACAAGAGCCCCCCCTCATGTGCCAGTAACAAGAGGCCCCCCTAATGTGCCAGTAACAAGAGGCCCCCCTAATATGCCAGTAACAAGAGGCCCCTCATGTGCCAGTAACAAGAGCCTCCCCTCATGTGCCAGTAACAAGAGCCCCCCTCATGTGCCAGTAACAAGAGCCCCCCCTCATGTGCCAGTAACAAGAGCCCCCCTCATGTGCCAGTAACAAGAGCACCCCTCATCATGTGCCAGTAACAAGAGCCCCCCTAATGTGCCAGTAACAAGAGCCCCCCCTCATGTGCCAGTAACAAGAGACCCCTCATGTGCCAGTAACAAGAGCCCCCCTCGTGTGCCAGTAACAAGAGTCCCCCATCATGTGCCAGTAACAAGAGCCCCCCATCATGTGCCAGTAAAAATATTGTACATATGTTAAAAAAAACTATTAGCCTATCAGAGGAACAGGGAAGGGACACGCCTCTCCCCCACCCCACAGCATCCATCTATAGCGCTGTCCTGAGGACGGCGATACAGATGACTATGGAGATGAGCGCTGATCTCCCTGCCACCGCCGCCCCCCACTTTTCCCCAGGGCTGTGCAACCAGCTTGGGGGGGAGGCAATTGCCTCGTAGCCCCCCCCCCCCCGATCCACCAGTGTGTCCATCAGGCAGATGATGTTTGGTGCAGTGAATCTAACTCCAGTGTGACCTACTGCCTGCCGTGCAGTGCCCAGTCCTGAGGAGGCTGATAGGGACCGGATCCTGTGACTGGAGGAACCAGAGTAGTCCTAGAACCCATCCTGACAGTCAGTGCGATGCAGAAGATGCAGCAGCGCCCCCTATAGTCAGAGGAGCTGACCACGGTGGATGGGGGGGCTCTGGATTATCACACAAACAGCCGAGTGTCATGAACCTGTAATGTCCTCTATACCTAGGGTTCCAGGTGTCAGACCCCCACCCATCAGATACTGATGACCTATCCAGAGGTCCATATCTCCTGCTCGACATCCTTAGCAACAGGAGGAAATGCTCTCGAGATTAGCAGTGGGTCATGGATCTGTCAGATTCTGATCCTGGAGCTCACCCCTTCCTGGCCGTAAGCCAGTGATAGTCCTGTATCGGCTGACTAGCTGTGGTCATGGTTCTTGGATTCATTTTGACTGTTTGTGGTTCTGACCTTAGCTTGTCTTCTGACCACTCTCTGTCTCTCGGTTTTGTACTGCATCTTCCTGGTTCTGACCTGTTTACGTATGTTTGCGTTGTTTGTCTCTAAGTGTTTGTCTGTCTCTGCACCTTAGTAGCATAGGGACTGTTGACCAGTTGTGGTCTTGCTACATAGGGCTTGCACTGTCCCTACCTATAGACATTACACTATACAATGGAAATCCGAAGGCGGGTGCTGGTCTCCACCATCAGGTTTACTGCCGCTAGGCCAAAAGGGAACGCATACCCCTGGGAACTTGAGTGGATGTGGGGCTGAAGAGCACCAGGGGCCTAGGAAAGAACTTCAGCATACCACATACCAGGATGGAGATACTAATCTATGGACTATATATATATATATATATATATATATACTGCTACCAAGGACTGAGCCTAACTGTGAACATGCTGATAAAGCCTCCATGCTTTATACACCCAAGTACTGAGTAGCATATCTTCCTGTTTTATTATGTATATAATTCCCTGGTGTTTCTTTTTCTTATTTTATGGCCTGAAGAAGGCGCTGCTAAAACTCTTAGCCAGAATACAGAACATAGTCGCTGCACTCTAGGTCTCCTGGATGTTTCTCGTCAGTCCACAAGTGGTGATGCAAGTCCATTGTTCACCTGGAAAGATCTGCTATGGACTCTATAACATATGCATACCTCCCGTTGATGAGTATATGGTGCCGGTGGAGCCAACAATCACGAGAAAATGAGACCACAGCACTCCAGATAATCACAGACCGATTAGTCCGTGTACATTCAGGTCCACTCATGGACGCATTGAACGTTTTGGTTATGATTGACCTTCCCCCATATTTCTGCAGGGTCCATTCACACGTCCGTAATTCTGTTCCGCATTTTGCGGAATGGAATTGCAGACCCATTCGTTTCTATGGGGCGCACGATGTGCTGCCCGGATCCGGAATTGCGGATTCGCACTTCCGGGTCCGCAATTCCGTTCCCGAACAAAATAGAACATGTCCTATTCTTGTCCGTAATAGGCATATTCTATTATAGTGCCGGCGATGTGTGGTCTGCAAATCGCGGAATGCACATTGCCGGTGTTCGTGTTTTGCGGATCTGCAATTTGGCACTAGTGTGTCCCGAATGTAACATCCTGTACATACCTGTATATGGTCAACAAGTAAGAGACCTGACATCATGGTTTTCTAAGTGATCCTTATATGTAACTACTAATGACATGACGAGGTAGGAGGGTTTATAACCTTTCACCTACTACTGACTAGTGTTGAGCGCGAATATTCAAATTACGAATTTCAATCGCGAATATCGAGAATTTGCGAATATTTCAAATATAGTGCTATTATATATTATTTTTTTATGGTTCAATCAATTTTTATTGTTTTCAAAGTATGGTAATAATTACCAAATATTGTAAGAGGTAATTGTGGAAAACACATGCAGCATAACAAATGCAACATAACAAAAGAAACAAGATACATATGACATCATCTAGTATCCATATATGCGACATCTGAAGATATAATTATAATAAGGAGAACTAAAAAGAGAGAAGTAAGAAATCAGAAAGAACAGAGGGGGAGACCAGACTGAGACACTAGGTAAGAAACAGCGGTACCGGGAGGGATACGGGGAGACAAGATACGCCATATCAAAGATGATGACGTCTAAGAAGCCCAAAGGATCAGGAGAGAGAGCCGTCTCTTAACCAAGCCGAGAAGCCTGAAGAGGTTCGGAATTAGAGCCAAGTCCCCTATGCTGCCATGTAGACCAGGTTCGAGAGTCTGGACTCGGTACTTAACTCCTCCAAGCATGCCAGGGCAGTTGCCCAGGTAATCCTCTGCAAGCTCTCTGTCGACCTCCACCCATGAGGAAAAATCTGCCTCATGGCAAGTATAAAAAATCTTAGGGTACCTTTCTTAACATGTTTTATTTGCCCAGGGAAAATGGAAAGCAATGTTATTAAAAGAGAAGGCGATATATTAGTCCGGTAAAGATGGTTATAAAGAGAGAAAACATCTTTCCACAGAGGAGCCACTCCAGGACAATCCCATCATATATGTGCCATCAAGCCCACATCCCCCTGGCATCGCAAGCAGGTATTCAGTACTGATGTGTAGAATTTATGCAGTTTTACCGGAGTCCTATACCACCTGGTCCAAATTTTGTAGTTAAAGAGGACCTTTCACTACAATAAAAAATCTAAACTAAGTATGCTGACATGGAGAGCGGCGCCCGGGGATCTCCCTGTACTTACTATTATCCCTGGGTGCCGCTCCGTTCTCCCGGTATAGGATCCAGTATCTTCAGATTTTCGGCTCAACTGGGAGGAGCCTGCTCTTGTTCTCCTGGGCGTCTCCTTCTCCCAGGCTGGAGCGCTGGCCAATCGCAGCGCTCAGCTCATAACCTGAGAGAAAAATTCCTCTCAGGTTATGAGCTGAGCGCTGCGATTGCCCAGCGCTACAGCCTGGGAGAAGGAGATGCCCAGGAGAACAAGAGCAGGCTCCTCCCAGTTGAGCCGAAAATCTGAATATTTCCTGGGAGAACGGAGCGGCGCCCAGGGATATTAGTAAGTGCAGGGAGATCCCTGGGCGCCGCTCTCCATGTCTGTATACTTAGTTTAGATTTTTTATTGTAGTGAAAGGTCCTCTTTAAGCTCTTGGAGGCCAATGGATATGGAGGACTTATGTGTGAATAATAAAGATCTTTTCCATTGATCTGGGGAAATAGTAACTCCCAACTCTTCCTCCCAAGCCCTAGCCAATTTTAGTCTCTGGGGGTGTATCCCATGTTCCCTTTCCTTAATTTCTCCATCATTGATCATGTTATAAATCAAGGAGACCACATGACCTGGGGCCGACGCAGAGAGACACAATTTCTCAAATGGGGTCAATCGCGTGTTAGAGTGAGACCCAGGTGTCAAGGACCGTAAGAAATTTCATAGTTGAAAATAAAGAAACCATCTACCTGACATGTTTGGAAGGAGATGAGACAAATCATTTAGGGGGAGCAAGCCCTTGTCATTGTGAAGATCTTTGACAGTGTGTAGCTGAGGTTATGAAACCCGGTTGGTTCTTAAGGGAGTCAGGAAGATCCGGATGCCCATTCAATACCGTGAGAGGTCCCGGCATTGTGATCTTTTTTAACTTGGGTGCAAATCTATCCCATAGTGCGGCTAAGGAAGACAGCAATGGAGATAAATTTAAGTATGGGATCTGGTTACGTGAATCTGCCGGAAGCCAAAAGATTCCGGGCACTAAGTGAGGAGACACGTCTCTTTCAATTTCCACCCAAAGCTTTGAGGTAGAATTATGAACCAGGTCAAGGACACGATTCGTGATGGATGCCCTGTAATAAGTAAGAAAATTTGGTAGGCCTGCTCCCCCCCAAAGACCTGGAGAGTGTCAACAGATCATAACTAAGTCTTGGTCTCGTGCCCCTCCAAACAAATCGTGTGGCGATTCTCCTAAGGCGGGTAAAAATGAGACTGGAATCTGGCACGGAATTGTTTGAAATAAATACAAGATTCTAGGGAGAATATCCATTTTTAGGGTATTGATTCTACCAAACCAGGAGATTTGTAGAGACTTCTATCTACGGAGGCTGGACTCAATAGTTTTGATCAACGGAGGGAAATTGAATTTAAAGACGTGCTCGGTATTGGCAGGTAAATTAATTCCCAAGTATTTAACGTATTGTGAGGCCAAACTGAACAGAAAGGAATCCTTTAAATAAGTAGTTAATCTGTTGGGAGGGTAATGTTTAGGATTTCCGATTTATGGGTGTTCACCTTGAAATTATTGAGACGGCCAAATATCTTGAACTCAGTTAATACTGAAGGGAGACCGACTCTGGGGGAGGTTTAATATATAAGAAGATCATCGGCAAACAGGGACAATTTATGTTCAGTTTTACCTAAGACCATACCTCGGATGGATTGATTGGCTCGCAGAGCATTCGCCAAGGATTCCATGACTAGAATATACAAAAATGGCGATAGGGGGCATCCCTGACGTGTGCCGCTGCAAATAGGGAAGGGAGCGGAGAGGATGCCATTGACGCGGACCTTCGCCGATGGAGTGGAATACAGTGCCATAATTCTTTGGATAATTTTGGTTCCCAAACCTAAATGTATCAATGTAGCCTTAAGGAATTGCCAGTTAACCCTATCAAAGGCCTTCTCTGCGTCCACTGACAGAAGACACAGAGGGGTCTTCGACACTCGTGCCCTGGCAATCAAACCGATGGATTGTAAAGTATTGTCGCGGGCTTCCCTACTAGGGACAAACCCCACTTGGTCTCTATGGACACAGCCCAGGATATGGGGGTGGAGCCTAAGGGCTAAAGCTTTGCAAACATTTTCAGGTCCACATTCAACAGAGAAATGGGCCTATAATTAGCACACAGAGAGGTTACTTTTCCCGGTTTAGGAATTACCGTGATGTGGGCTTGTAAGGCCTAATATGGGAAGGGACAATCCTCCGCAATTGCATTGAATGCCCTTGAGACAACTGGAGCGAGATCTTCTCCAAAGAATTTATAAAAACGGGAGGTTAGGCCATCTGGGATGGGGCTTTTTCCATTTTTAAGGTCTCTAACTATAGCCAAGAACTCATGAGATGTGAAATCGGATTCCAAGTCGCTGGAGACAGTGGCCAATAATTGTTTGGGCCCGTATTGCGATACATAATCTCGTAAATCAGTAGCTAAGCTGGAGGAATCGGGAGGAGGGGTCTGATTTAAGTTATATAAACCTGAGTAGTAGGACTGAAACTCCTGCGCGATCTCAGAGGGGGTATGACCTATACCTCCAGACGACGCGTTTAACGCCGCAACATGGGTTAGCATATTCTGTGGATGGAGGGCCCTTGCTAACCACTTCCCGCATTTATCCCCCATACTCATAAAAGCCTGCCTAATTTTGACCCTAATGCAGAGACACTGCTGGTCTAGTATCTGGAGGATTTGTTGACGTATCAGGGAGATCTCCGATTTTAGCTGGTCAGATGGGGAGGCCTTATTTAAAGCATCTTTCTGATTAAGGTCATTGAAAAGTGCGGAAAGCTTGTGGGTGCGCTCTTTCTTTAGTCTAGCTCCATGAGATATAAAGACGCCCCGTAATACGCACTTGAGGGCCTCCCATTGTACGGGTGCAGCTGTCTGATCCGATGCGTGTATGGCAACGAAATCGGATATAGCAGATCGAATCGCAGTGGCACACACTTGGTCTTTTAATAGATTATCATTCAGCCTCCATGTGTATGGGCGAGCACCTCTAGGGTTTGGGGACAGGAGACCATAAACGGGGGCGTGATCTGACCACACCGACGTGTCAATAGAACAACGTGGATGTAGGTCCAGTCGTGCTTGAGAAATAAAAAGATAGTCTAAACTCCCATAACTATTATGGGCTAGAGAATGAAAGCTATAATCCTTGACACCTGGGTGAAGAATGCGCCAAAGATCAACTAATCTAAGTGAGGAGAGGGCGGACTTAAACAGTCGCAGTGCTGATGGAGCGATTGAGGACTTACCTGCCGAAGAGCCAAGAGCAGGGTCCATTACCAGATTAATGTCCCCTCCCATAATGATGGGCGAGCAGTCCGCAAATCTGGAGAGGCGTCTCAGGAGTTTGGCACCAAAGGGCGTCTGACCCTGGTTTGGAAAGTAAACGTTAGCTATCGTATAAATGGATTGATCAACAGAGAGCTTGAGAAAGACAAATCTGCCATTGGGATCTATGTCTGCAGACAGGACCTGAGGGCGGAAAGATTTATGAAAAGCTATAGATACACCCTCTGCCTTCTTGGAGGGATGTGAGCTATGAAACCATGTACTATAATATCTGCCTTCACATTTGGGTATTGCAGAAAACTTGAAATGTGTTTCTTGCAACATGACGAGCATTACCCTTTTCTTGTGGAAGCGGTGCAGAATCTGGCTACGCTTCTCGGGCTTGTTAAGACCTCTGGCATTAAAAGTGCAAAATGTAAGTGGCCCTGACATCATGCAAAATTGGTGAAGTTAAGTAGACTGGCGTAAGGACTTATAAGAGAGGGAATAACACCAAGGATGAGATGAAGACGAGACAAAAGAGAACGAGAGGAAAGACCAAAAACAAAAAAGAGCCAAAAGAGGAAGGGGTCAGACGCGACTAAGGAAATTGAAGGGAAAGAAAAAGGAAGAAACGGGAAAAAAGCAAGAAAAAAGCCGAAAGCGGCTCAGTCACTAACTATAAGGTGACATCAGTCATAGACAGTACAAAGTACTGAAATCCCTAAGTGGGGGATGGAGAAAACTATGGTTGGGTGGCTACCCTAACTGTCTCCAGGTCAAAAAAGATCGAAACAAGGTAAAATTTAAGAAACGCATAACCTGAGAACAGGACAGAAACAACAAATACCAGACACATAGTACAATATTCCCATGCTAAAAAATCTATAGCAAGAAGAGAGACATTTGTTGGACATATTGATGGTGGTATAGGCGGAGATATCAATCTTTCACAGGATGTGGTCTTCTGGGCGTGTTACAGTGCTTAGGTGCTTGATCTAGCCATCTCTCGCGACGTGGCAGAGGACGAATTCTAAGTGGCTGCGGCCAGTCTGGTAAGTCCACTGCTGGGAGGCCAAAGGTGTCGAGGAGGCCCGGCAAGTCGGACAGCGCTTTGAACGTAGCGGATTTCCCGTCTTTTCTGGCAAACAATCTATAAATGATATCATTGTCCCTCAGTAGGATAAGTAGAGGTTTTAAAGCTTTGCGCAGCAGTAAGGTCCTTCTTGCAAGATCTTGAAGAATCTGTACATCGTGGACATCAGATATGGTAGGGTCCATATTTCTTGCTGCTTTGAGAAAAGCTTCTTTCTCTTTGTAGAAATGGATCCTACAAATGACATCTCGTGGGCGGGAGGGATCATTCGGCTTAGGCCCTAGCGCTCGATGTATTCTGTCAATTTCGATTAGCTGAGCTGGATCTCTGTGCAATAGTTTACTGAATAAATCTTGCGCCCAGTGGTCAAGGTCTTGTGGGGGGATGGATTCGGGTAGCCCTCTAATGCGGAGGTTGTTCCGACGATTCCTATTTTCGATGTCATCAAGGTGGTTCATGATATCCTGAATTTGGTCAGAATGCGCTTGTATGATCTGACGTGAGCCTCCAGGGCTGAAACAACTTGTTCTTGGGATTCCTCCACCTCTACTACTCTATGACCCACATGTTTGAGATCTTGTTGGAGGGCTGCTATATCCTGCTTGTGTAAGGTCTCTAATCTGGTGAAAAGCGCGTCTACCTCCACTTTCGTTGGCAGAGCTTTTAAGTTAGTTTTCCAGTCCCAATCGTCGTCACAGTTCATAGCAGGGATCCCCGTGGTTGGTCTGGGCGTCGGCGCCCGTGAATCTCCATGGTTAGGTGAAGAGCCAGGTGACCTAGTGGCGTACTTGGAGAAGTCAGGCGATGAAGTGACAGCTGACGAGGGGCTGGCTACCGCTTCTGCGTAAGAGCCTGGAGGAGTCGTATTGCCCTGGGCTCTAGGCTGGTTACCAGTAGGCTGCAAATGCACAAGGCTGTGCGCCATGGAGGCCTCTCTTGATTTCACACAATTGGCATTATCTGCAGTAGTGCCTGCTTGCTTATTAGCAGATACAAAGAATCGGGAGAAGGATCCTGTGTCCCGTTCCAGGGGGGCTGGCGTGGATGAGTTTCTCCCTTTCCTGATCATCTTAAACCCCATACTAGGAGCGTCTCTTGCAAATGGATAATGGTGAGGAGACAGTAGGGAGCCCTGCAGCAGGTATCTCACTCAGCCATAGGTGTGCTCCACTACCTCAGGAGCAGCGATATATCACAAAAATAGGCTGTTGTGTCCCTCTAGTCAGGATTAATCTAAGCCGCCAACAGAGGGGGACAGTAACATGAAAAATTAGGCCAATGACCTCAGAATGTAGCGTTCACAAGAAATAAAGGGGTAGGGAGTGAGGAGAAATTTGGACTGGGAGCCGGCCGTAAGTCACAGTCCAAAGGATGAGAAGATGCCCTGGATCCCTGAGGGCCTACTAAATGGAACGTCCCAGGTACTCACTGTGTCTGGGTCTGCGTGACCGCCAAGAAAGGCTGTATGCGGATAGTTGGAAGACCACGTGTAGCGCCGATCAGGGAGGCAAGATGGTGACTCCTCAAGTGGTGCAGGCTCTGGTGACACAGTCGGCGGGCCTGATAGAGACAGCGCTATGTGGAAAGCAGATGGGGCCCTCCGCCGACTAATACAGTCCTCCTTTATGGTGGCCCCGCCGCTCGGAACGGCTCTGCAAACTGCGTCTGTTCCGCCTGCTAGGCCGCAAGTAAGTGATGCTGCAATCCGGTCACAACGGGGTCGGAACTGGGTCAGCTGGTGACGGTCGGGTCTGGGATGGAGCCTGGATGCAGGTGAGGGGCCAGACTGGTCCAAATGGGCCAGAATGTACAAAATTGAGGCTAGAGTTCAGGAGCGAAGGAGAAAGCCGTCCGCTCCGCTCTGCTGCTGGCCACACACCCCTATATATTAGTTTTTTAGAATATTCATCATTCTTTCCATCTGAAGTTATGATTCTTCTTGTCAAGCAACTTAAGCAGGGAGAAATCATGACTTCAGATGGAAAAAATGATGAATATTCTAAAAAACTAATATATAGCACTATATTTTATAGTGCTATATATTCGTTTTTGACCCACGCCTGTATTGATCGTTTAATATTCGCATATTACGCGATCATTACCTTGCCAATTTTCGAGGGAAAAAGAAATGTAGAATATAACGAATATTCGAATTCGCAAATATTCTGAAAAATATTCGCAAAATATCACAAATTCGAATATGATCCTTGCCACTCATCACTACTACTGACATCTTAAGATCTGTCAAAATGGTCCTAAAAAAAGCCTGGCTTGCTAAAAAAGTGTTAATGTTCTATTTTGCATTTCCCTCTAATTATGATTTGAAATATAAATGTCCAATCATAACCTTCTAATCTGACGCAGTTACTCACCATTCGTATCCCATTCGCTCATTGACCAGGTTATAGCACTTTATTGTTTGATCAGTTTTTGATTCAGTATTCAACTAGAATTGGATACTGAGTTCTTTTTAATATTTCTTTTAAAATGTCTCCCCACATAATAAATTTTTTATAGATAACACACAAAAATATAACAATAAATATAATAAGAATAGGATTGAACAAAGTATTCCCAATTGCTGTTTGTGACCAAATATTTACAGATTTCTTAAATTTTTCCCACCAAGATGCTCCAGACATTCCATTCATCTTCTATTTCTGATAATTGTCCTTGTTGGTGATTAAATGCAATTTCTGTCAATTATTTCCTGAAAGTCTAAGGCTACTTTCACACTGGCGTTTGGCTTTCCGTTTGTGAGATCCGTTTAGGGCTCTCACAAGCGTTCGAAAACGGATCAGTTTTGCCCTAATGCATTCTGAATGAAAAAAGGATCCGCTCAGAATGCCTCAGATCAGTCTGCATTCCGCTCTGGAGGCTGCTTGCAGCGTTTTGGTGTCCGTCTGACAAACCTGAGCCACAATGTAAGTCAATGGGGACGGATCAGTTTTCTTTTACACAATCTGGCACAATAGAAAACGGATCTGGCCACCATTGACTTTTAATGGTGTTCAAGACGGATGTCACGGAATGTGTACAGGAAACAATGCAAAACAACATGCGTAAATGACTCGCTGGATCCAAAAGCTAAGGAACAAAAGGGAGACCCCTGTAGAAGACCTGCACTTTCCCTGGCTGCTCAGCCTATGCATAGATCCGAATGGTGGAGGTATGAATATCCACGTACCTTGACTATATAAGCCCTGAGCACCCTACAATAGTGAGGGACACGACCACCGGCTCCCTACACCAGACACGGAGGGAGTCAGGGTCACCTGGGATCCAACAAACAGAAAATAACAGATAACAGTTAACACTTAACCTTTTGTAGGAGAGAGGAGGACCAGATGGGCATGCACACATACTGCCAGGAAGAAATATAAGCCGCCCAGAAAAGCTTCTGGGGAAGAATTTAAAGGGAAGCAATTAGTCCAACACATGACAGCTGAGAGAGACTACGAGAGGAGGAGCTGAATACCACAACACAGAAACTCAAGGAGGAGGTTCTGAAAAGCCTCTGTCAGAGCTTCTCAGCTGTCTGGTTGTGACAACGGATCAGTCTTGGCTATGTTAAAGATAATACAAACGGATCCGTTCTGAACGGATGCAGACGTTTGTATTATTTGAACTGATCCGTCTGTGCGGATCCATGATGGATCCACACCAAACGCGAGTGTGAAAGTAGCCTTAACCATTACAAAAGCACCTTAACAAATTTAGAAGAGTGAGATGGTATCGTGCGTTGCACTTTGGATGCAGCATGTGAAAGAATTGTACTTAAATTCTGTAATAACTGTAACCACCTGGACCTTGCTATTGTATTTTTTTGAGGAGTAGACAAGAATGGTTTGTTTGGGAAATTAATGGCATTTACTTCC